>NW_026865314.1:0-7891 GCF_026571515.1 Ruditapes philippinarum
AACGAAATTTGTTTGTTGTTGTTAATTTTGTTTCAAAAAAGTAATTGTATTAATTCTTAACATATCATACTGAGTAACAATTGTGCATTGATAAATGTGTGTAGATATATATAGTGTTTACCTATGCATGTATTTTATACTGTGTGATTTGTGTAATTCATTGTTAGAACGAATTCTAGCTCCTTTGCAGTAAATATTTTCTGCTTTTGGCTAGTATTGGAAAACCTGAACTCAGTTGACCCTAAAGTGTAGTAAGAGGCTTCTTAAGACAGAATATCTACTGAATGATTATGTGGACAATAATTAAGACATCACGATAATCAATACGAATTTATAGTCTTTAAATTCTCATTGTCTTTATTAAACAGAAGCATGTATATATCTGTCTATCAAAATTGCAACCAGAAAAGTCCATGGTCTGAGCAAGTACAATAAGACAAGTCTTTTTATCATCACAATTTGCGTCCGTAGCAAATCACAAGATTTTTAAAATTTGGGAAAAAGAAATTTGGTACTTTTTTTAAAAAGATTAGGGTTTAATGCTTTAAAAAAGAAATAATGTGATACTAACGTTAAAATATAAAACTTATTACCTTTTATTTTTTTAAAATTTGTTTTAACTAAATTTTTTTCCACTATTTGGATTGTTTCTGCTCATCTGCATTTTCGATAATGGTTTTTGTAATTTGCGGTAAAAGAGAAGCAAATATATTCTTGCACTAATTGTTTACCGGATTATTGCACAAATTAATAACAATGACACACAGATGACTTGTTTTTTTAACCTTAAAGGCACATAAGGTCTCAAAAATAAATAAAATTTCCACTCTTAAGAAATACAAAAATGAGTTTTATAAGTTTTCAGAGCATGTTTGTTGCTTACCACTTGAAGAAAAGAAGCACTGAATGTGACATGATTTGTTAAAAAAGTAGCAAAATATAAACAAGTAATATTCTGACTTCCATACAAAATCACTAAAAATGTACACATTGCCAAGATGCAATAGACGCAAAACAGGGTTCAGATATTTATATCCTATACGTATCTTATGGAAACTATAACAAGACACAAAATTAAAAATAAAAAGCTTTTGAAAAATAAGAATAAAAGTATTTTGGGATATAATGGTCTTTTGTTTGTTTGTTTGTTTCATTTTACGCCTTTTCCAAACAGTATTTCAGTCATATAGGCGGGTAGTTTCCTGGAGAGTTACACCAGTACAAGACTACCTTCCTCCGTGCTAACCTAATGAACGTTCTGGACTTTTTTAGACAATTATCAATGCAGTTTACTGATTTTAAAGTTTTCGTTAGGGTATTTCAATAACAAACTTTTATTTTTCTGTTCAAAAGAAACACTGTCATACAGCTTACACCTTTTCTATAAGTCTTCTTTCCATTATTTCACTATCAAAGTTGAATATAATAATATAATGTGTAACTTTTAAAAGACACTTATGTGTAATTCAATGTTCATCGATATCAAACAATGTGTACCCAATAAATTTTCTTATATTTTTTTCTTGTTCAAAAACAATGTTTAAAGAACGCTAAACATGCAACATTGAATATAAAGCAAACAACTTTGATTTTTAGGTTGTTCGTATGATATTGTAAATTGCATAATGAAAAGCAAATTTTTATTTTGGTTTGTTAATGAAGGAAAAGCTTATATCATAATAGAGTCGCTAGGGGTATTTTATTACTGTCATTCTATTCCGAATTGTTAAACATAACTTATTAAGAAGATAAACATTTAATGTCGTTTGTGTAGTCCTCATTTTCATTTCAGGATTATTTTTTTTCGCCTATCGTTGGTTGAAAATTTAATGTTTTTAGTTTTTTTACTGACAATGCTTGAATGCATATTAATTTTCAAACTACAAAATAACATCTACTGCACGTATATTTAATTAACACACCTTAAAATGACCAGTTATTTAAAGAGCCCCCGCCCATAAGCTTGCCTCATGTTATTAATTTCCTTTTATATCGCTTGCCAAGAAACACTTACGATCAGTCACATTATAAGCGTGTAATGCCATTTTATTTGCTATCACTTGCGCCTAAACATTGCTCCCTTATTATGCGCGTAATCAGTAAGTTTATCCTTTAAAATATAAAGTGACTTGTTTAACAAATTGTTTAATTATTTTCCAAAACCAGTTATGTGTTATTCATGTCAAAAATGTCGTTTTGGCTTGTCTGAAATGTGTCATATTATGTCAACTAGTCGCGCTATTTGGTCAAATTGTGGAGCTGTTTTGTCAAAAGACTGTCTGATCATTTGAAACAGTAGTGTTCTCTTGTCAAAATTTGGTGTCAACCTTGTAAAAGCACAGCTTTATTTTCTCAAACTGCCATGTTATTTTGTCAAAATACGGTGTTTAAATGCTCTTAACAGTGTCTTATTGTGTCAAACAACTGTGTTAATTTGCCAACGTAACTACTGAATTGTCTTTTTTTATATAAAATATTCGAATTATCTTGCCGAAATAGGGTGTTGACTGGGGCTAAATCATGCCTTATTATGATAAACTGTATGCTATTTTGTCAAAAAGCGGTTTTGACTGGTTAAAACTCAGTCACATAAAGTCAAAAAATTGCGGTATCTTGTCGAAATGTGGTAATGACTTGTCTAAACTCTTTCTTATAATGTAAAACAGAAGTGTTATATTGTCGAACTTTGATGCATTCTTGTTAAACACAGAAACGGGTCTTATTATTTCTAATAATTGTGTTAATTGGTTCAAATTTAGTTCTGTCTTGAGAAAGCGCTGTCTGATTTTGCTTAACTGTCCCGTTATCTTTTTTGCTCTATCTTTTCACGCTCCGCGTGGGCTCTGGTCACGTGATACTAAATTTGAACAACATCGCATCTGGACAGGATAACACGAATATCTGACATAATGAGACGGTATTTAGAAAAGTTAATGTAATAAATTGGCAAGTCAACACCACTGTATTACATAATTATACTGTGTTTTAACAAGTAAACACCACATTTGAAAAGGAAAAAATGATACTTCGCCATAAAAGGACGATGTTTAGTAAAATTAACACCTAACCTTGACAAAATAAAATGACACTTTGACAAAAAGATAGTAATTTTAGACCAGCCATCACCACGTTTCGACAAGATGATTTGACTATTTGACATAATAAGACGAATATAGACAAGTTGAATCTGCATTAGGACATAACAGCATGACAGTTTGACAAATTAAAATAGCGTTTTAACAGTTCATAACCTTAATTTGTAAAGATACCACCATTATTTCACATAATAAGACGGTGTTTAGGCCGGTTTAAATAAAGTTTGGATAAAATAGCGTGGCGATCTGAGAAAATAAGGCAGTGTTTAGACATGTCAATGCCATTATTCGACAAATCAACAATACTGCTTGACATAATAAAATAACGTTTACACAATCAAACAAAATGTATGGCAAGTCAACATTAGTATTTCACATAATAAGTATATTTTTAGACAGGATAACAACAGTTTTAGACAAGAAAGCATGATGTTTTGGCACAATAAGACAGAATTAAACCACCTCATACAATACAACATAACAGTTTAACAAAACAGGGCAGCACTCAGCCAGGTCAATATAACGGTTGAACAAGATATCACTACTAGCCGACATAATAAGACATGAGTTTGACAAGTTGACACCAAATTCCGACAAGATAACACTACTGTTTCACATAATAAGACAATTTCTAGACAAATTACCACAACAGTTGGACAAGAATGCATGCTATTTTGACATAAAAGACATTCTTTAAGCAAGATAACACCGAATTTGAACACAATGACATGGCAGTCTGACAAAATGTGACGGTGTTTAGACATGTCAATGCCACATTTGGACAAGAACAAACGACAGTATAACATAATACAACAGTGTCATAACATACCAGGGTCACATTTGGATAAGATGACACCAACTTCCGACAAGATAACACTACTGTTTTACATGATAAGACAATTTCAAGACAATTCAACACCACATTTAAACAAGTCTGTGTTCAGACATATTGAAATCTTAATTCGAAAAGATGGCGTGCATGTTAGACATATTAAGCTTCCATTCAGCATGTTAACACCGGATTTGCATATGATAACATGACGTTTTGAAATAATAAGACAGTGTTTAGACAAGTCAGCACTACGTTTGGACAAGATAAAATGAATATTTGACTTAATAAGACTTCGTTAAGACATGTTCTCATAAAACGTTGGCAAGCCAACACTTCTACTATACATAACAAGACGCTTTTAGCGAAAAATAAAATGAAATGTAACAACATGAGGCAGCTATGGCGTTCCATAATTAAGCAAGTAAAGTAAAAAATATCGCGCATAAGAAACAAATTGATATACTAGGCAATTAGCAGAAAACGTGACGAAAAATGATGTGGTCGAGTTACAAATATGTAAGTCATGTTCAGCTGTTATCTCAAAAAGCAAAATATAGATTGTCTAGGCATTTGTTACAAAGTTATCAAAAGTTTCAAATTTTTGCGTATTTTCTAACGTTTTTCATGATTCTATTTTCCATTTAGTTTAAATGGATCTCAGCTAAGAATACTTTAACCTTTTACATCATATATAGACGTGTTTAGACGCCCCCCCCCCCCCATGAGGACTTAAATAGTGAAAAAATGCCCTATTTAGACCCCAAACACTGTTTGAGAAAATGTTGTTTAAAATATTGACCACTTTTTCGGCACCGCCCCGTGTCAAAAAGGTAGCCCCCTGCTCGCCAAGGTTATTTTGGACTAGTGAGAGGCTAAAAATGGCCTCAGGTCGATATTAAGGTAACGTGTAACCAACGCTGAAAAGCCTTTGACTCTATCACAATCCATTGAGAAGTTGCACCACTTTAAAAACAGTTTTGATCGAAAAAAACAACAACGCAAAATTGTGATTTTTGGCAATTTTGAGACATCCCCCCTTTGCCATGGTAAAAGCAAATTTAAGATTTGAGCATGCTGTTACAAAGGCTATGGTCCAGTCAACATTTGTGCCTAGTTTGAAAGTATTTAAACATTTTTTATACTGTTAAACAACCATTTTTCACAAAATGTTCATGCAGTCAAAGGTTAAAGATGACATAGCACTACTAGCATATAAGTAGTGATAATTTTTTACTGCTATTGTTTCACTTTCTTATCAAATTACATTACTTTACTGCTGTATATTTACATTTAAATTACTAGAATCATGTGTACTCGAACGAAACCCATGCAAGCAATCATAGGCAATTTGATAAAAAAAAAAAGCTCAACCAAAAACTGATCATAGGAGATGATCAGAAATGCAGATAAAAAGTAAAAAAGGGTTTAAAAAGAGGAAGACCCCACCCGCGCAAAAAAAACAAAAAAAAAAACAACCCCCCCCCCCCCCCGCAAAATGCGGCTTAAACGGTATCAATCTTCACAAAACCAAACCGTTTTAAAAAGAAAGATTATATTAATCTGTAATACGACTTGGTTTGGATTGGATCAACCGTCCAGAGCGTAACTGCCTATTGGGCGGTAACGAAGCTTGCCAGATGCAATATGTCCACAAGTAGCAGGACCACATTTTTTTTGCAAGTTTAAATATAACAGCTGGTGTTGACGACGACGACGAGTAAATTATATTACTATTGAGCTTACGTTCTAAACAATCATTTTTATCTATTTAATGCGTTTAAGTAATCTTGACAGAGTTTGCTATTATATCACCATGTACTATCCTGTGTGACGTCATTAATTCATAACGTCGAATTGTTCGTGTTAGAAATAATTGCAAAAAGTTTGGATCTTTTTCACATTTTAACATGCTGTGTTCAAGTATTTATTTGCTTCTCGTAATAACGCGCACTTATATTTTTGACGAAATATTTTAATTCATTTATTATATATTTTCCGCAATCAAATAGTTTGGCTACAACACGAATCTTAATTATATAAATCCGTGGCTACAGTAAAACTGTCTTCCAATGTTTTTATCATAAAATTACCAAATCTGTTTAGTTCATTATCCACTGGATATTCACATATAACTAAATAGAAATCTCTCAGATATTTCTATTTTCACTTATTGATTGGTCAATTGGCAGTATTTACATTTTTCTTGTTTATATGTTTATATTGTTTTGACAATTTTTTCACAAAAATAACCGGTAAAGCCTTCCGCACAAATACACGAGAAACCTTGGCACGAATTCACACATGTCCCTCCATTCTTGCAAACGTTTTGAAGAATCGTACATTCTTTTGCACAATCAGTTCTACTCTTTGCTTTCTTGTCTTTTCCATTTTTGTTTAAGTTATTAAAAAAATTTGAATTTTTAAGCTTTTCGAAAAACAAATCTACATCTTTTGCAGCCAGCACTTTATCCCCAGATGAATTATTCAATTTAGATTTTTCGTCAATGGTTTGATAAACACTATTTACATTAGAATTATTTTTTATTTCAAGGTCATTAGTTCTTTGAGTTACTGGCAATTGTATCTGCTTTTGATGTATTGGTATGCTAGCCGTGATTTTTGTTGCATAACTGGAATGAATAAGTTTTGACGGCGGAGTACTCCATAAAACTCCATTCATGATTCTTATATCTGCTGCTGCTGCTGTTGTTGTCGTTGATGTTGTTGTTGATGATGATGATGATGATGATGCTGATGTAGATAATGTCAATGGTGCCGAGCTTTCAGCTATTTGAAATATTGATGTCAAAGGCAATGTGTTAGGAGTTTGTTGGGACGACGTTTCCATCCATATTTCATTTTGAATCGTTAACATCGATGGTGTACTTGTTTGAAATTGTTTTGGGGGTTGTATTACCTCCTTTGTCTGTTTAGTTAAATTTCGTGATGAGACATGTGGAATTTGCTGGGTATTTGTCAATGCTAATGATGGTGTGGTACTTGACAATTTTTGAGACGTTTGTTCCGTTGTATCAATTTCTGCTTGTCGTAAGGTACTCGTCGTCTTATGTTGAGTTATAGATTTTGTTATATTTGCATTATTCTTTGATGGGTTTTCTAAATACATGTACTGTGTTGTGTCTGGTATAATCACCTGCGATGTTGGTTTTGTAGTTGTTGCAGTTTCGTCTTTTGACACCTTTTCCGATAATTGTTTTACATTTTTAACAAGCGGCAATTCAACAGCCTTTTGCATTGTCAGCTTTTTGAATGTTTTTGCTTTCAAGTAAGGTCTCGCTGTACTCGTTACTTTACCAGTTAAATCTATGTTTATTCCTTTGCGTTTTAAAATTGAAAGCAATACTTCATGTTCTCTGCTCAAACCCGTTGTTTTTACTTTTGGTTTAGATTGAGCAGTCAGATTAATTAACGTTTGTCGCAGTAGGTCTGTTGTGTGTAGCTGATGTTGTCGCGGCTTTTCCAATAAAGTTGGTTGTATTCCATTCCCTGAGGATTTATTATATAACATAAATGTTCTTAGTCTTTCAGGTTCTCCCTTAATGCCTAAATGTAAATTTCCTTCACTGTGCATCCTATCAGTTCTCGAATGTACATTTGAAATTGTCTTCCGTGGTCGAAATTTCGAATCAGCAACATTTCTGTGATGACCTTTATGTAGAAACATATCTATATAATCATCCAATACAGGTGGAAGGAGATTTTGGTGTTGACTGTAAGTTTTAAATACTTGATTTTCGTTATGTTCTACATTATGTCTAGAATTTCCGCCAAAGAATTCTGTTAGTACATCTGCATGTAATAATTGTCCACACACAAGATGTTAAACACATTATAACATTAAATACAATACAATGAGCTTGGTTAACTCCATGGTTTTTGTTTCAAAAATATGAAGTCCTAGTTTTAAGAGAAACCAAATTATTTTATGTTTTAAGTAATATAT
>NW_026865315.1:0-230526 GCF_026571515.1 Ruditapes philippinarum
TTTTGTTTACATTGGCGATAAATTACTTTTTGCTATTTTAAATTAAATAGCCCTTTTCGGGGGTGGGAACCCCTTGGGTTAATACCAAATTTGGGGGTTTTGTGGTTTAAAAAAGTATTGGCGGGCGGTAAAAAATGGGGAAATATGGTCTAAATGTTAACAAAAAGCAAATATTTGCCAAAATTTTTTATTTCCCAACCTTTTTAAATAATAACCCACCGTTTCAGAAATAAAAAAGGTTTAGGGCGTTTTTTCTCCTTGATTTAAAAATACAACATTGTTTTTTTTTATGTATAAACCCTTTAATAACTGAAAATGGCCGACCCAAATCCCTTTTTTAATCCCTTTAGCGATGAAACTGCGAGGTGTTTTATCTACGTGAAAGGAAAAGGTTTTCGGGTGCCAAATCTGGGGAATTTCGGTTTGGGGTTTAATTGCAAATCCCCCGTTTTTTTTTTCCCCAACTATCCCAAATTTCTAAAAGCACCTCTTTGGGGAAAGGAAGGGAGTAATGCAAAAATACTTTGGGATTTTTAACCATCATTTGGGAAGGAAAAAAATTAAGTGTTTTTTTAAAGGGGGTTCCCTTTTCATTCATCAGATCCAGGGTTTTTTCCCCCTTAAAAAAGTTTCTGTTATCAATACTCTAAACAACAAGACGAGTTTAAAAAAAATTATAGAACAGTTTTTTGTTTTTCCTTATTCAGTTTTTGGGGGAAAATTTTCGGAAACGTTTTTAAGTTTTTATTTTTTTTCCTTTTTTAAAAATTTTAAAGGGATGCAAATTAAAAATATATATATAATAGGGTTAAAAAAACCCGCAAGTGTTTTCCCCGAATTAATGTTTAAACCCAACTATGAAAAAATTTTAAATTTGTTGTTTTTTTTTTTATTTTCGTTATTTTTTATGCTCTGGGAATTTTTGATTTTTTTAAATTACGGGTTTTTTTCCCAAATTTTTTTTTTAAAATACATTTTAATTTCATTTTTTTTTTCAGTAAATTTTATAAAAGGTTTTTAAAGGTACGGGAAAACCTTTTTTTCTTTATTCAACAGAGTAACTTAGCAATAGTTTAAATTTTTCCTTTAAAATAGGGGTTTTTCCCTTAGACTATGTACATTTATTAAAAAATTAATTGATGTGGGGTATGGACTTAGGCTCAAGTTTTCCAAAAAATTTTAAAGATTTTCCAAAAATTGCCGTATCCAAAATAAATATTAAAAATTTCCCCTTGTGAATTTGGGGATCTCAAGGAAATACCCTTTCCAGAAATTTTGGCCCTTTTTTTTTTAAAATTGCCTTGGGAAATTTAATAAACATTTAATAAAAAGAAAAAAGAGATAATGTGGGAAAATCGTGGTACCCCCCAAAAAATAGGTTTTTTTTAAACGCTGATTGGGGTAAAGGGAAAATTTTTGGTATTTACGTCATGGGGTTTTTAACTATTTCAAAAAAAGGTAGATTTTCTATAAATTAAAAAATGAGTTCTTGAGTGATAAACCCCGCCTTCCCTTTTTTTATTTAATTTTAAATTTCATATTATTTACTTTTTTTTTCCGGGCTAAAAAAATCAAAAAAGTTTTCCAACAGGGGGAAAAAATGGGAAATTATTAAAAAACAAAAATTTAAGTGGGCCGGAATGTGGTCCAGGTTTTTTTTCAGAAAACCCTTTGTGAACAGGTGAAGTTAACTTTTTTTATATTTTGTTTCTTTTTAAATTCAGTAAAAGCTCTATTTTACATTTTTTTTATGTTTTATTATGTTTTTAAACTGTTTTAAATAAGTTTTTGGGAAAAACAAAACCTTCATGGTTACTATTCATTTCCAAATAAATGTTTTTTTAAACCTGGGGGCGAAAGATTTTAAAACACGTTTAAAAGTTATAAAGAAAAATAGTAAAACGCGTATATTTTTAAGCGTCATTAACTTCAAAAGCTGGGCTTTTCGATGTATTACCAAACCTCAATTGTTTTTTTATTATTTTTTTTTAAAGAGGTTTTTATTTGGTAATAAATGGTAAAAAAATTTACAAAGGGAAATTTTTTTAAAAATATTGATAAAAAACACAAAAATATCAGGGACATTGAAAAGAAAAGGGTAATTGGGAAAAATAAAATTTATCGCTTAAGACTTTCTTAAATTTAAAGGGGAAAATTATTTTTTTTTAAATGAAAGTTTTATTTCGGGTTCAAGTAAAATTCCCCGCTCAAAAAAGGCAGTTTTTGCCCATAACCCCCCCATTTTTTAAGTTATGACACCAACGGCGATTTCTAGGGTTAAAGAGGTTTTTTTTGGTATAAACTGCTAAATTAAATCTTTAAAACCCCTTTTTAATTTAAATTTTCCCAAAATTCCAAATTTATCGTTAAAAAATTAAAAGGGGTGGTAACGTTATTTAAATTTTTGATATACATTATTATATTTCTAAAAACTTTAAGCAGTGCTTTACATAGTTAAATATATATTTTTAAAATGATCTATTTTAAAACAAATTTAAATTTTTAAGGCCCAATATCATCTTTGAAAAGTAACTTTACAATCCATGTTAAGGGGATTCGGGTAAAGCTGATATTATTTTGAAAAATTTCGAAAACCCATAGACAAAATTTCGTAAAAAATTTTTTCACGACGGGTCTTGTTATCATTTTAGTAAATACCCAATTTTTCAAATATAAAAATGAAACTGATAAAAAAAGTACATTTTTGAATTTTACCCGGTTTTTAAAAGATAGAGAAGCCTAGGCAATAAAAAATTTTTTTGGGTTTATCTAATGGTAATTGTTTAAAACCCATTAACCCTTTTTTCTTTGGGGGCCTTTAAAAATTCCGCAAAAAAGTCCCTTTTTTGCACTATACCTGAAAAGCGTTTAAAGAAATTGGGCCGAGTGGTGATATTTAAATAAAGTATGAATAGTTATACGGTCTTAAACTAAAAGTCTATTGTTTTTCTAAGTAGTTTATTACTGTTTTAATAGCCCATATTGACAACACGTGATTCTATTACATGTATAATAAGGATCATTTTTTTTGTAAAAAAACAATAAAAATAGAAAAGTCGTTATTTATGTAAATTTTTAAAAAGGGCAACCCAAAAATACTGAAGTATATCTTTAAAAAACTAACTGTCACCAAATTTTTTAAAACCGGGACATTTGAAAAATTACGTTTTAAATTTTTTCAGAAAAAAAGGGCGAGAAGGGGAACAGGGGGCCGAAAGGGGTATCAAGGCAGGGCCCTGTCCAAAAAGGAACATACTCCCGGGGCGGGTAGGCGAAATTTTTAAAAATGCCGCTTGAAATTTCGCAGAATTTCAAAAGGGGAAATGTCCCAGCCCTTGGCCCCGAGTCAGCACGGGTGGGTATATGCGGTAGTTGTTTGGCTGGGAAAAAAAAAAAAGGGTTTGAAAGTTCCCTTATTAACATAAAAGTTGATCAAATTTTTCCCCATTTTCCAAAAAGTATTTTCATGGTTAAAACTGGACTGTTTAGTACTTTTTTAAACTTTTAAAAAAAAAAAGCAAAGTAACCCCATTTTTATTTTCTTTTGTAAATTTTATTTTTGCTGTATAAAAAAACAAAATGTTAAAAGGCATATTAAAGGGATATTTTTCCCCAGAAACCATTAAATTTAAAACCGGGTTTTTTAAAGTTCAAAAAATGGTTTTTAATTTTGTATTTGAACATTTAGATTTTTCAGCTGAAGGAAAGTAAAGCTGAAAGTGAAGAATGTGTTGTTTTAAAATAGCAAAATGTAAAAAAAAGTAGTATTTTGAACCCCCATAAAAAAAATACAAATTCATTTAAAATTTGGGTACAATTCCCAAAAAGGGAAAAAAGAAGAAAAAGATATTTTTTTTTTAGGAAAATGACATAGTATTTGAAACTGAAAACAAAAATACAAAAGAAAAAAAGTCAAAAAAGTTGTTCGAGAAATAAAAATAAAAGCTTTTTCTGATTTTTGGGGGGGCTTTTTAAAAAAAGGAAACCAAACCCATATTTTTAAATATTTGTTTTTTAGATATTTTATGTACAAGAACACCCGTTTCCATGTCCCACCTAACTCGGAGAGGGGCCACATAGCACCCCAAAAAAGCCCTTTTATTTACCACCTCAAAAAAAGGAAATCGAAAAGGTTTAACCTGATAAGGAAAGTTGGGGTTTTAGGACACAAACCATGTAAGGTTCAGTGGCCCCAAAAACACAAATTTAAGGCCAGTTTTAAATGAATCTTCTGCCAACAAAATTGTTTTTTTTTTTTTGGGACTTTTTTAAATTTTTATTCTTTTAAAAAAAGGGTTTTTTAATTTTTTGTCAGATTTTTCTCTCGATTTTTGGAAAAAAAAAGGGGCCCGGGGCCCCTATTATAATTTTAAACCTACTTTAAACGCCCAAACGACGTGACTTTTTTTAACCAAAACCTTAATCCAACAAAAAAATTTAAACAATTTGATCAGTTTTTAAAAAATTTATTTTTTTTTAAATTAGTTTTTTTTGAAACTAAAGAGGGTTCTTTAGTGAAAAAAAAAAGTTTAAGGGGTTTTTCATTTTATTTCCTTTAAAATTTTCAATAAGGTTTGTTGTTTATTTTTTGCAGGGGAAGGAGAAACAGGGCCGACAAACAAATCATTTATGGTTTTTTAAAAGTTCGTCTGTGTTGGGCTGTTTTTGCTTAGAAATTTTTCTGCTAGGGGGTTTCCCCGGGAACAAAGGGGGCAATTTCAGTAGACCTGGGGAGTGGAATTTTTAAAGAGCCCGGGTTTTTTAAATTGGTAATTTTAAAAAATTTTTTTAAATTTAATTACAATTTTTTTAAGTTTTTAAATTTAAAAATAAAAAATTAAACCCGATTTTTTTTTAACAAAAAAATTTAAATTTTAATTGAACGAAATATTTTTGTTTTTTTTTTAAAGGGTTTTTAAATCTTCAAAAATTAAATATTCTTTTAAGGAAAATCTCTAAAATTTAAATTTTGGTTCACTTTATCCCTTTGTGATTTAAAAAAACTCGTGATTAAAAAATTTTAATGTTTTTCCTTTTTTTAATAAAATATTTTTTTCTTTAAAAACCAAATTAACGTAATTTCTTTTAAAAAATTTTGTTTTGTTGTTTCGGGGCCATGCCCCCCAAAGTTTTTTATAGCAAGTCCCTTTTTTTAGTTTTTGATTAAATTCGGCACGTTTAATTTGAATTAAAATTTGGACACCCTTGCAACTTGGGTTCAAATTTGATGCCTCTTGTCCCTTTTAAAATCAGAAAAGAACATTTTTCAGCGAAACCTTTTAGACCCCGGCACCCCCTTTTACCGTAGATCAAAAAAGAAAGGGGCAAACCTCTAAACCTTTGCCCGACAAATCATTTTTGGAACGCTTTGGTAAGGTTACAAAATATAAATAATAGGGGAAATAAACCCAATTAATTTTGGGAGATCCCTTAATGTGAAAAAATTTAACTTTAGAATTGATTTTTTTTTTTAACAACTTTTTTTATCTAATTTTTTTTTAAAATTTAACAATGGCATATGTGAAATGTTCTCATTTGCGTTTTGACAGGGCCCCATGTAAAATGAATAAAAATTTTTCTTGGAAATTTTAAAACTGGGGTCTGCGCTAATTTTATTGGTTTTACTTATATGGGGTGTCTTGTTTTAAACCCTTTTAAATTTTTTAACAATGGTTTCCAAAAAATTTAAATCTTAATTTGATATAGATCTTAGTTTTTTTTCACCCAAATTTTTTGCCAAACCCGTTGAACAAGGCAGGGGTTTACACAAATATATTTTTTCAAAGATTTTATTCGTTAGGCCAAACTTGAAGAAATTGTGTTCACGATACCTTTTGAGATTAAATAAAATCATGAAATTTTTTTAAAGTTTTTTCCTTTTTAGTTTAAAAATTTTACAAATAAAACCCATTTAAAGTGAATTTCATTAAAAAATTTTTATTTTTTGTTTAAGGGGATGCCCCAAATTTTTATTTTGGGAAAAGTTAACCCAGACAGACTTTTTCGCACGATTGATATTGAAAAAGGACACCCTGGGACAAAACCGATCAAATGAATGCTTTTAAATTTTACCTACGATCAGAAGAGACACATTTTTCCAGATAACGCCTGTAAGGGCCCCGGGAATTCCCCCACCGATAATAACAAGTAAGGGGAGAACTCTTTTCAACAATTCCGGGAAAATCATTTGGACCCCCATTGGGGAAAATTTTCAAAATATAAATAAAATTGGGAAAAAAACAATGTAAAATTGAGTATATTAAATTTTGAATTTAAAACTTTTAAATTGATTTTTATTTTTTAAAAAACTTTAAAAACTTTTTTTTTCAAATTTGGGTAAAGGCATTTTTGTATTAATGTACTCATTTTAAAGGTTTTTTACAGGCCCCATGTAAATTTAAAAAGAAAAATTTTCCCTTTGGGTTTTTAAACTGGTGTCCCGCGCATAAAATATTGGGTATTTAGTTTTTAAGCTGGGCTTGTTTTAAAACCCTTTTTTTGTTAACAATGGTCCAAAATTAAAATTTTTTAATTTTTTATATAAAATTAGTTTTTCTCACAAAAAGTTGCCAGCTGTTATACTAAGTGCAGTTTTTTACACAACATAATCAAAAACAAGATTGAAAATATAGCCCTTTAAAATATTAAAAGCAGGAAGTAAAAAGGGGAAAGAACATGTTTTAATTATGTTTTGTAAATGGTATGTAATAAAATTTTTGTACCTTTTCCTTTAGTTTTAAAATTTTTTATGATTCTTATCCCCGTTTTATAGTAATTTTTTCTTTTTTTCAGTGACCTTTGAACAGGCGGAAAAAAAATCCCGGAAATGAGAAACGCCAAAAACACTGCCAAAAACAGATTTGACAATCAAATGTAAATGCATAAATTCACATTTTTATGATATTCCCTTTTAAAACAAATCTTAAATATACCCTAGAAAATTTCAACAAACATTTTTCATGATCCCCTTCCCAATTTTTTTAAAAGTCTAGGGTTTACCGGGTGCGGGTTTATTATCCAGGAGAAAAGCCCCACGGAAATTGACCCGGAAAAGATTTTCCAGAAAAATTTTGTTTTTAATTTATTACATTTTAAAAGGTTTGAATTAAAAAACCCACCCACTACATTAAGAAAAATTATTAAATTTTCACTATTTGCAGCCCAATTTTTTTAAAAAGTTTTAAAATTGGAAAACCCATATAATTTTAAATTAAATTTGTAAGATTCGTTTATTTGTATTTACGGCCTGTTTTTTTTTTAATTTTAAATAAATTTTTCTTTTATTAATGAAAGTTTAAAGCAAAATTTAAACAAAAATAAAATTTTTTGTTTTTGGGTTTAATTTTTCTTAAAATTCCCTTTGATATTTAAACATACTATGAAAATAAATTAATATTTTTAAATATTTCCAAAATAAAAGAAAATTTTTAAGGAAAAAAAAAGAGAACAGAAAACATTAACTTTAAAAATTTAAATTTTGGACAAGAGGGGAAGGTTTTGGGCCTTAATAACCCCCCAAAAAAAATTTTAAAAATACGAATTTAAAATTTTCATAGAGTGTACAAAGCACAAAATTTTTTATAATAAAATTTTTAATAAAAAAAAATTAAAAATTTTGGAAAAAAAAATGGTTTCCCTTTCAGGTTGGGAAATTTTGATTTAAAATTATTTTAAAAGTTAAAAGAAAAAACCAAATTTTTTGTTTAAAATTTGGTAAAAACGTTTCCAAATTCGTTTTTGGGGATATTCAGCCGGAAAAAAATTAAATAAACCAAAAGGGTTTTTTTTGTTTAGTTAAAAGTTTTGGCCCGAAGAAGGAAGAGGAAAAAAAAAGGAAAAACGCTAATCGAAATTACATAGAGTTTGGTTTTTTTTTAAAACACATTATAATTTTATTAATTTTTTATAAAATTTTTTATTTTTTTAAAATTTTTAATTAAATATTTTTAAAATATTAAAAAATAAAAATATATAAATAAAAAAACAAAAGGGGGCCAAAACCCGATAATTATTTAGATAGAAAACTAAAACAAGGTAATTTTAATTTTTTCAAAAAGTTTTGGGATAAGGGGTATTAAAAATTTTAAAAAAATATATTAAAATAGGGTTTTCCCTTTTTAACTTTTAAAAAAGAATAAAAGGGGGGAAAACTAAAAGCAAATAAAACAAAGTTTTAAAAATTTAAAAAAAAAGTTGGGGTCATATTTTTAAAAATAAAAAATAAAAGCTGGCCTAAAAAAAATAAAAAACAAAAAAAAAAATTTAAATATTTAAATTTAAAAAAACAAAAATCTAGAATATATTTTGAAAATTTACTAATAATTTTTATTTGGCCCGCAACCCAAAATTTGTAAAAGCTTTTCTGAAATTTTGAAAACCCAAACAAAATAACAACAAACAAAAAAAAACCCAAACAAAACATAAAAGGGACAATAATTTAAACAAAAAAAAAAAACAAAAAGGGCTAACATCCTAGTTAAACGAAAATTTAGAGTTAACTACAAATTTTAAAAACATATTAAAAAAAAAAGTGGAAAGGTTAATTTTTAAAAATTTTTTAAAAAAAAACGGGTTTTGGAAAATTATCATTTTAATATTTTAAAAAATAAAATATTTTGGCTCAAAAAAGCCAAAAGGAATTTTTATACTTTAGAACTGGCCCTATAACTCATTGGTTTGCTTTAATTTTTTAATTTTTCAAAAACCCTTTTAAAAAAATTTCATTAAAGACCAATTTTTTAAGATTTTCACAAATTATCTATAAAAATAAATTTACCCCAAATTTTAAAATTTTAAGCATAATGTTAAAATTTTAGGCAATTCCCTAAAAAACTAAGAAATTGGGAATTTTCAAGTCTTTTACGTTGGTTTGGGGGGTTTTTTATTTTATAAAATTTAAGAAAAAGAAATAAATAAAATCAAAAATATTTTTTATTTTTTGTGATTTTAAAAAATAAATTTAAAAATTTCAAAAAAATTTAAATTTTTGCGTTTTTAAAAGAAGGCAAGTACCTTTTTTTATTAAACTACACTAAATTTTTCACGTACGGGACTAAACGGAAATAAAACTTTGGGGCAAAGGGGGAATGATTTGTTTTGGGGGAGTTTGTTCAAAAAATTTAAAATGACTTTATCTAGAAAGGAATTTTTAACCCCTTTAAAATCCCCCCATTTTGGTTTTGAATTTCATTTTTCCCAATTTCTGAAAAACACCCTTTTGGGGGGAAAGGGGAAATTTAAAAAAGAATTTTTAAGAACTTTTTTATTTAGGGTCAGTAAATTTTTTAAAACTTCAAAACCCGGGTTAAATTTTTTCTTCTTCATTATAAAACTTGTAAAATTAAAAGTCATTCGGTTAGTGATAAACCGGTGTGGGAAAAAGTTACAGACACCTACTAAACATTTTCTTTTCGTCTGCCTTTTTTGTTATTTTGGGAAAAATAAACAAACCCTTCGATAAAATGGGTTTTTAAAAAAAGGTCCCAAAAAAAATTTTTAAATTTAAAATTTTACTTTATTTTTTTTTAAAAATTTAAAAGTCCGTTTTCGAAAATTTTAAAAAATTGAAATAAAAGTTTAAGGGTTTAGAAAAGAAAAATGGGAAAAAGAAAAAATATAAAGGGGTTTAATGCAAAAAATTGTGGGTCCTGGTTCATTTTGGAAATTAAAACCGGGGAATTTTTTAAAAATTTTTAATTTTAAATTTAACAAAAATTTACCCAAAATAAAAAGCCCAATCAAATAAAAAATTTTAAAAAATGTAAAATTTGGAGATCTTTTCACATATGGAAAAAAATGCCAAATGACCGGTTTAAAAATTTGCTGGGCGTTAAAAACTTTGTTCCCTCCGATATTCTGATTTTAAAAAAAATACCCCAATATCAAAAAATCGTACAAAATTTAAAATGAAGTGATACAAAAAATAAAAAAGTTTCCTTTAAAATATTAAGAAGGGGCAAAAATTATTTAAAGGGGAAAAAAGCCTTTTATCTTTTTTAACCCAAATTTTTATTCTTTTTTGGAAAACCACAAAACTTTTTAAATTTTGATAAAAAACAAAAAAAAAAATAAAAGATGGCCCCATTTAAAGTTGATTTTTCAAAAGAGTTATCAAAGGAATCGGGTTTCATTTCAAAACATTCATAAATTGGTTTTGGCCCAAACGGGTTTTTGCCAAAAATTAGTTTGGTTTCTTTAAGGAAACCCCCAAATTTTTTCTAGCCCCTTTTTTTCGAAACAGAACTTTAATTTGGAATTTTTTCGACAAAAAGTTTAAAAATTTATTTTAAAAATTTTTAAAATCTAAGGGCTTTTTTTCAAACTTATAAAAGGGGGAAGGCAATAAAAAAAAAATTTTTTAATTTTTATAAAAAACTATATGAAATTTTTAAATTTATTATAAAAAGAAATTTTTGATAAAAAAAATTTCTCCCCTTTCCGAATTTTTTTGGTAAATTTTTATAAATTAAAAAAAAAATTTTTAATAAAATTTGGAAATGTTGGGCCAAAAGGTACAAAGGATCATTTGGCCCCTGGGGGAAAAGGGAAAACCTTTAAATACAAAAAAGAAAATTCCAAATATTTTTTAATTTCTACAATACCCGGGGTTTTTTGCAATAAAAAAAAACTGGGAAAAGTTAAAAAGGTTTAAAACAAAGAACCGGGCAATAAAACTTTCACATATATTTAAAAATTTAACATTATGCACACAAAGGGAGTGTTTTAATGGTATACCATGATAAAAGTTACTATATAAAATTTAATGTTGTGAGTTTTAATACAGATAACAATCTCTACTTGTCGAGCTAGGAGATTATTTTTCTGAATATTACTTATATTATAATATAATCTGAAATCACTATAGTGTTATTTGAACAGCATTTCGTTTCATTTTTTTTTGTAATCAGACTCTATGCGGTCAAGTTCATCTATTTCAAAAGATTGACAATTATAGTGGCGATTGACCAACAGTTAATTAAATATAAAAAGACTCTCCAGCTTTTTTTTATAATCATGCAGTATCATGATGTATTTGTCAGAAATGTTCTCGGGTCACATGAGCTATTACCGTTCTCGCAAAGTAATTAATAGAATGAAAAATAATTATAATGGCAAAATGTTTTAAATTTTAAAGTGACTCCCAAATTTTTTCCCCTTGCCCTTTTATCTAGGGTGGTAACATGTAAATTTAACGCGGGATATCGGAAAAAGGAAGAGATAGAGACCCCCCCTTTTTTAAATAAAATTTCTTTATATTTTGGGAAAAGGTCTTTTGTTTTTCAAAGCCGAGTACCCTTTAAAACGGTTTTGCATACCCCCAAAACTAAAAGAATTTTTTTTCGGCGTTTGTTGGGAAAAATTGGCAAATTTCTAAAAATTCCTTTCCCTTTGAAAACGCTTTAACAAATAGCAATAATACAAAATCATTAACCTTATACTTTTTAAAAGAACAATTAATAAAAATTTAGGGCTGGACAAAAATAAGGGAATTAAATTTCCAAAATTTACAATTACTTTTTGCCTTAAACTTTTAAAAATGAAAATGCACAGTTACCTAAGTATTTACTTTCATATAAAACTATCTTTACTTAATGAAACTTATGTTAAAGGTCCACGATAATGTTGCAAATAATTTTGGCCAAACCCTTTTGTATATTGTGTAATTATACTGATGTATATGCAATAAAATGGTATCAAACTTAACTTTTAAGAGGATGAATTGTATCTTATTATTAAATAATAATAATAATAATAACAATGGGAATTAAATCAAGTATTACCTTCATCAAAACGCAACCCTCCTTTATAGCTGAAGAATCTTGACATATATACAGTTGCTGTTTCCAAAGCACCATCATCAAGTTGTTATCTTGTAAGTAAAATGCTACGACAGATGGACGGAAAGACGCCAAGGGTATAACATAATTAATATAAGCATATTTTTAGGGCATATAATTAAAGTACTCAATATAAGTGATCATCCTATGAAGTTTGACAGTTGCAAAACTGTTAACAATATTAAGGTCATTTGATATTGACCTTTGACCTTGTGGTCCCAATATATATATGTAAATGGATCTTTTATTCAAATAAGGCAATCATCCTATGATGTTTGAACACTGTAAGCCAAATTGAAATTGTGTTATGCTCCAGAAAGCACAGGTTTAAGTGTTAAGGTCATTGTGACCCTGACCTTTGATCGTATGACCCTAAAATCAAAAGGGGTTATGTATTTGACATAGCTGTTCGTCCCATTTAATTTTACAGCTGTAGGTTGATTAATACTTAAGTTATTGAGCGAAAACAGTTTTCAGTTTTAAGGTAATAGTGACCTTGACCTTTGATCTTGTTACCAAAAAATTACTAGGGGTCTTCGACTTAATATTGACAATCATCTTATGAAGTTTGAACACTGTGGGCCAGACTAAAATTATGATCTAGAAACCACGATTTTCAGTGTAAAGATCACCCTGGCCTTTGACCGTTTTCAGTTTTAAGGTAATAACGACCTTGACCTTTGACCTTGTGACATCAAAATCAATATGGGCTTATTATCCAATATGAACAATCATCAGTATGAAGTTTGACTATTGTGGGCCAAATGGAACTTAAGTTATGCTCCGGAAACTGTTGTCAGTTTTAAGGTTATAGTGACCTTGACCTTTCCCCCAAAAAAAATCAATAGGGGTTTTCTTACCCAAAAGGGACAATCATCCTATGAAGTTTGAATATTTTGGGCCAAATGGAACATAAGTTATGCTCTGGAACCGAATTGCTAACGGACGGACAGACAGAGGGACCAACGGACGCCAGGGGGTATAACATAATAGGCCCGAAATTGTTTCGGGCATGTTATAATTTATATATATATAATTAAAAAGATTTAAAGTTTAAAAGTCAACCAGTCTTAAATTATCATAGGATTATTGCCTTTTGAATAAATAAAACCCAACATTATCAGATTTATAATCTCGATACATAAACATTAAGCAAGTTATTTTTTACTATTACACTAATAAAATATGAAAGAAATATAACAATAAATTGCTTAGTAGTTCGAAAATTTAAACCTCTGTCAATCACCGTTTCATAAAATAATTTCATAGAAATATTGGTATTTCGTAACTCGAACGAGACTTTTAAGTACACTATTCGATACGGTATCTACACGCATCTTATGTGTTATCTGTACACAGAAAGGAGTGCTTACAGATAGTATCCAAACAATTATACCTATCAATCTCGTAGTTCATACGGTGTAATACTGCTCTGCCAAGTGACCCCATGTGTATTTATATATCTTTTACATGCAACGTTAAATAAGTCAAAGTCAGTACAATTATGATTAGTTTTTAAAATACACCCGCCAATCAAAATCAATTAAAGAATGTACATTGTCAATTTTGTACTTTCGGTTTCTAAAATATAAAAGTTAGTATAAAATAATGCATTTTTTAAATTGTATATCGATAAATTTACTTATTTAAGTGGACTTGTACACTCAACAAACCTCACCATTTACATACTATTTTTTTAGCGTAGTTCAAGTACCATATTAGACGATTGACGGAAAGGGCCGGAAATTTACGAATTGTTAATAATTATTACGCATGAATGAAGGGAATTCTATGAAAGTTTTATCATTAAAACATATGAACCTATATATATACGCAATAATTCAGTGAATGCTCACTTTAAAATTGTATCTATTTTACAGTACAATGGGCGAACAGGGGACTATGGAGACGAGCAATGTATACCGTGTAGTCCGTGTCCTGATGGAACTTTCTCGGAGAACGGACGAGGGGAGTGTTCTCATTGTCGCACAAATTGTACAGAGATGAACAGAGAGTATGATTCAACGTGTTCCAAAACACAGGATTCCAAATGCGGGAGCTGCTTGACAAAGTACTTTCTTTTCATTAGAGTTAAAAGATAAAAACGCGTGTTTCATTATACATTACATGTGCACACTTATGATGCTTTTGCTTCATGCATTGTGTAGCAAGAATTTCTTATTTATACTAAAGATTTAGTTTTATTGTCGTTTTGCTTTTTTTATTTTTGATATTTACTCTGGTATATTTTATGGATTACATCTGTGGATGTTTCTAAATTCAAAATTCCATCATTACCTATTAAAGATGTTAAATTCCGGTGTTAGGGGGCGTGGACGGTGACTTTCACTTTCCATTACCGTCCATGAACAGGCTCAATAAAACCGGGTCTGCAAACATTTTCAATTTAGTCGTTGTGTGTGTTCTTTAGGGATTCTTTATTTTTCTCTGTTTTACCTGGTGGAACCCCTAGAGAAAGAAACCTGAAGTACCAGACCAATGTCCCCTATCTTTCCTTTAATTCTTTTTTTTTGTGCATGCGCGTTCTAAAATCATTGTCCATATTCTTTTTCAGTTATGAAGATATTTACGGGCATTTTCTTTTCCCATGTAGCCCGAAAAAAGAACACAAGGAACTTATTCCGCCGAAGGGAGAGAAGCCTATCCGCCCGGATGGAGAGACAGAAACTGCTGGAGATACTCCTAAAGATTCAAAAGGTATATCTCTTCTCTTTTTAATGCCGAGCCGTCTTTGGATGTAAATCTAGTATTATAATAAAAAAAAATGAATGCCATGATTTTAAAGTTAATGGTTATCTGATTATCCTATTCGTAGACTTTGCCTTCTTAAATATTAATACATTCTGTGATTCTTGTTGTATAATTATCACCATTAATAAGTGACGTATTTACCGCCTCCGTGGTCGAAAAGTTAGAGTCGATGAATTCTAATCCAATTACCTCTCTGGCGTGGGTTCGATGGTGGTTTAGCACGGAGGAAAGTAGTCTAGTACTGGTTTAACTCTCCAGGAACGATGGTTAGGAAACTACCCGCCTATATGAATGAAATACTGTTGGGAAAAGGCGTAAAATGAAACAAACAATCAAACAAACAAGTGACGTATTTAGTTTAAACATATCTCATTTGTACATTTTTTATTTAAATATGATAAAGTACATAAAATAATTATACGGATCAGTGCCGTAATTGGCACATGTACAAAGACTGTTTAGACACTTTGCTTTGTTTTAATATCTATATCGTGCCATTCTAATTCAATCGCCTTTTTTTCCAGTGACCAAAAGTCCCAGTTTTTGGATACCTGTTGGCATTACTGGAATAGTTGTATCATTTATTGTGGTTGTAATTTTCGTAGGAAGAAAACTGAAATTAGCGACGCATAAAAGCGATTCTTCCGCCGAAGGTAACACATCATATTATTTTCGATAATTTCCTTAGAACAATTCTAGAGAGCCATGGAAAAAAGGAAACATGCTGATATATATGATAAATAAAAGTAAAATATCTGATGAATTGAGAAATCTTAATTGTGTTACATACATAACATAACTGAAATTTGTTCTTCATCCATCTTTCAAGCCGAAACACCAGAAAATTTCTCAACTGCATTTTGCATACATACTTACAAATTAAATATTTCATATATATGTTTATCTATGACTCTAACTTACTTTCATTACTTTGTTTTGTTAATTTTCATTAATCATAGTCAGCCGCCACAAGGCAACACTTCTTTAGAGTCCTGATAATGAATTAATTTACATTCATAGGTGCACATGACTACACAGAGATAAATATTCTCCATGAGGGAACCATTCCAAAAGATGACACGGCCCTTCTTGATGGCGACATAGACATTGACGCTGTCAGGGAAGATACAGTTCCAAACGTTTCTACCCATATACCAAGGAGAAATGAAAATGTCCGTACAGAATTAGAAAATGGACAGCAGCCGTGTGCGAGACCAGAGTTGACTCAGCATATACCTTCATTGTCACAACTGGACGGGATAAGTAAGAGCTCATTTTATCTTCGGTCTTTTGTTCTTTCATTCTTTCTCTTATTTAGGGTAAACGAATATAAATAAATGCAAAACTCGTAAGTTAAAGAGATGGAAACAACCGCAGGCAGCACATAAAAAGTAGTTCCATAGCATCTCAGTTAAAATTTAGAAAGTACTTAATCACGCACTGATTATTAAAAAAGAAATCATACAAACAACATATAAACAACAATCATATTTTACACACGTATGTCTTGATGCAGTAGCTTTCTTTATCAGTAATTTGTATGTAGAAACAAATACTAGATGATTCTGTTGTAATATACTTGTATTTTTACTATTTTTGTGTTATTCGCAATGACACTGTTGGCATTATGCCAATTATATTATTGTTGAATTAGACAAGGAATATAATTAATAATGAAAAGCTTATTAAAGAAGTATCTTATACACAAAAAGAGAAATGTTCTGCTTTTCTATTAGACTATTGTTATATTTTTTTTATCATCAGGTGTGCTTCAACTCTCCGATGGCAGAATTGTGTCATTACAAATAGTCAAAGACTTCTGCGAATGTAAGGAACAACGATCATGTGAATGCAGTTCATTCTATTTTCCAAATTTACAATTGGAGAAATCAGATGAATATATACTAATAACAGCCTCTGAAATTTGCCATGAGTATAGTGAACTTTTCCAAAAGCTTGGTCTTACGCCTCCAGTCTTGTATCAGGAGAGCGATACAAGAGATCGAGATCCTGAAAAAATAACACAGAAAGAATTATTCACAAGACTTTTGAATATATGGATTGAAATGAAGTTCGAGGAAGCGACTCTAAAAAACTTATCAATAGCGCTTTGTGAAGCAAAGTTTCACAAAATTAATAAATTACTTATAGATTTATATAGAAATAAGATACAATCTATTAGAAACACGCCTTCTCATTAATTATTGATCTTTATTAGACTAAGTATTAATTATTAATATTTATACATTATTATAAACGATTAAAACTTATTTTGTTTTGTTTGAGATACTTGCTTATTGTTAAAGACATAATTAAACTGAATATTAATTATGTTTATGTTGTTTCGTTAACATTTTCATGTTATTGAATATTATTTTTAATGAAAATAATGTTGCGTTATATTTTTAAATCATTAAATATTTGTACTTGTATTTGATGAAAATAAACTGAAAAATTGAAAAGTTGTTGATTTACCTTCAAATTTAATACGTTGCTTTGTATACAATATTGTACTCCGCTATGAACTAAATCGTGCAATGAACTCGATTCGCATGATTTGTTTGTTTGTCTTGGGTTTTACGTCACACCGATACAGTATAGGTCATTTGGCGACGTTCCAGCTTTACTGGTGGAGGAAGACTTCGGGTGCCCTTCCGTGCATTATTACAGGCACGAACGGGCACCTGAGTAGAACCACCGACGTACTGTAAGCTAGCTGGATAGTCGAGTCGAATGACCCGAAAGTTAAACATATATAAAGCTACACGTCTGCAATAAGTATTGTAAAAACCCACACTTCCAAATTGACTGTAATAAAGAAATATTTTAGTATTATTTTCTGAAAAGAAATGGTGACTGCACAACATCATTGTTAAACGATGGAAATAGTAGTTTTCGTACATTGTCCATGCCTGTTAAAAACAGTACAACGTTTTTGTGAATCAGCCATACAATTATAAAAAACTCGACCGGTAGATTATGGAAACTGTATTTTGTTACTGTTAATAAATTTTAAAAAATCATAGATAAATCTAGCACCACTCGATTTCGCATGTTTAACCCTTGAACTTAAGTTATCGTACAGTGTTATAACATATCCGAGGTTTGTCAACGTTTAATTAATTCATATTATGAAACTAGAAGATTCGCAACAAAAATTTATCACAAAACCAGGGTTTCCGCTAACATATACCCAAAATTAAAAAGGTGAACATTTTGGTAGAAAACAGTCAATCTATGAATATGCGCCGAGGACATGATAACAATTAATATGTGAACGTTTGATTTAAATTTAGGAGGGATGGGCATGTACTCGTACAGCAGAAGAAATTACGCCAAGCAAACATGCCTCCACGCTGACGATCCCCGCACGAATTTCTTTCGGAAACCCTGACTTTATATTACATTTTTGAGTACTTTCTGTTTAGTCGCTTTTTTCTCCGGAGAAACTTATTTTTCACAGAGTTTTTTTAACCAGCCCATTGACATTTTGTATAGAGAGCTCAATATCTTTGTCACGAAATAATGAGTAATGTCATATTGAATATCTTACCGAACAATGGAGATACCAGTAATAATGCTAACGATTGCTTTCAATATAATACAATGTATTGGGGATTGGCTTTTTACTTATATTTGATCTGATTGAGCCGTGAAGGTGCGTCAACTGCTTCAGCTAAGTGTTTGATTAGCACTTTGAATAGTGTTAATAATCTTTAAACTGTATTTAAAATTTGTTTACATTACCTGCTTTAGCTGACATGTTTAAACAAATCAAATAAATATTGTATCTTTAGATTAAGGCTATTAGATAGTTTAAACTAGGAACGGTTTTGTTAACATAACGTTAAAACCATGGTTTATGTTCGGTGTCCTACTGGGTGTCTGTTCGGTGTCTCCCGCCCCTGTTTGACTTGATATTATCGAGGCCTACGTTCCGGTTCCGTAAATGTCGTATCTGTTCGTTGATCTTTATATTCAGTATGGTGTATGTGTGCAACTAATAATGGATTTTAATGATTTGAGTACTTCCAATTGCATCACATATATGATAATAATAGTTTTAGTTCAATAGGTAAGTATCCTTATTAGGATAGGTTTTAAAAGTTTAACCATACAAAGTATGATTTATTTAATTTCATTGATTGATTGCTGAAAAAATGACTTTATGTACATTATACAACCATATTTGTTAAACAAAAGGATTACAATTGTCTTGTTGGACACAATATATCCCCAAAGCACACCTAAAACGGCAAAATGGAAAATGTTGCAAGCTTGGTTTAACAGAACAAGCAATCAATCATGTGGCCATAACATGATTTCTTCATATACCAGTAAATTATTTCATGTACTTCGACCTTTCAAATCTCAACCCCCGGGAATGGACGGAAGATAGTGGTGGAATGGAAATTTTACATTCTAACCATCCCCGAAATGATCGATGAATGTTCAGCTGAAAAATACCTAGCCAAATATTTTTTTCTATTTCTCAATGCTAAGGCTTTATTTAAAACGCATCAAGCTATATCTAATATAAAGAATTGTAAAGTCTAAAAGGTAAAATTATGTTGCTTACTAGATAAAGTAATAGCCAATTCTCGATAGAGTTGTAAAGGAGAAAAAAATAGTATAGTCTTTTTCTTGTTTTTATTTTTTGTTATTGTTTAGTTTATTCTTTTTATTCTTTATCTATTTATTTATTAATTGTTTTTCAAATTTTAATCATTTCCGCAAATAGACGCACATAAATCACTTCCTTTTCATAATGTGATAAGCCACAGGCAGCAGATAAACATGTATAGTTTTATACCCTTTAAGGCTTGGCTTTTACGATGCGTTTTCAAAAGTCGGAGTCCCTCCTGCGGGCTTGGATGTAGCTACAACTGACGAGCCATCGAACGCAGGGCTTGGCTTTACATTTACGATGCGTTTTGAAAAGTCGTAGTCCCTCCTGTGGGCTTGGGCGTAGGTACAACTGACCGAGCCATTAGGTATTATAATTATTTCTGAGAATGCTTGGGGGAAACAGATATAGAAAATTCATATTTACATAAAAAATAAGGTAAACCTTATCAAATAAATCGGTTAATCGGTTAGAAGAGTGACATAATGATGTCTTAAGAAATCTGATATGGGCGTTAATCATACTTTAAAAGACAACTTGAATGAACGCGCAATTATATTGTTAAACACAAAGCGTATATCCGTGTTTTAAGCAATTCGGTTCGGTCATTAACTGTGTCTCCTGAAATGCGGTAGTCATAATGCATACATATAAAATGTTTAATAAAATGTATATAAAAAAAAACACATCACGTCATTAATGCCTGAATATGATTAATGGATTTACTTAGAAGTTGAAGTAGGATTTATCATGATATAATGTTTACATACTTTGTCGAGCAATGTTAAAATAATAGTAATAATTATAATAATAAGATATAAAATGCACTAGCCAGTTCGATATTGTGATATTTACAATATTTAAAGATTTGTGATGCTCAAATTCGATATCTTTAAATACTGATAATTGCTATAGAGTAGAATTAACTTCTATTAAAGAGACACAGAGAAACTGTGTTCATTAACCTAGCATTTTTGTTGGGTTTTACGTCACAGGAACTCGGTATAAGTATTATTGCGACTTTCCAACTTCATAAGTGTATGAAGACCTCACGTACTCTTCCGGCCATTATTTCAGGCACGAACTGCCACCTCAGTGGAACTACCGATTTTCCGTAAGCTAGCTGGAAACCTTTCTCACATGAAAATATCCAACGTCCCTGTCGAGATTCGAATACAGAACGGTGAGGGGCAAGTGGTTTGATGTCAACGTCTTAACCACTCGGCAACGGACGACCCCATATAACCTATTTAGATTATGACACAAGATGCGACTCAAACAGCAGTAGCAATTTCTCGGCCCTTTCATAGGGTCTAGGAATAATAGGCGAGGTGTTCCGAATGTGTGAATAGTCTTGACTAATCTATATTATGAAATGTACAATAACATTATTTACAAAGTCATAGTACACACAATGGCTTTATGGCATTTTTATCTATTACAAGATTTCCAACAAATATCAAGTTAACAAACATAATGATAATTCAATAATGGATTTCACAGGAAATACCTGAATTTCATTAACATTCGTGTTAAAGATTAATTTCTATCGCATTCTTTTGTACGACAATCATGTTTAAAACCATTTAATTTGATTTCGTTTAAGCCCTTTTGTTTTTAATATAAACCCATTTTCCCCTAATATGATGGCACGGTACAAAAATAATACATATGAGCCGCGTCACGACAAAACCAGCATAATGGGTTTGCGACCAGCATGGATCCAGACCACCCTGCGCATCCGCGCAGTCTGACCAGGATTCATGCTGTTCGCTTACCAACTCTATTACAAGTAGAGAAACTGATAGCGAACAGCATGGATCCTGATCAGACTGCGCGAATGCGCAGGCTGGTCTGGAACCATGCTGGTCGCAAACGCACTATGTTGGTTTCGTCATGACGAGGCTCAATTATTAAATTCAAATGTCAAAATGAATTATTATACACAAATCATGGATTTGAGTGTAAAGCTTTAATTTTACATTAAAACGCTCCTATTGAACTGATGTTATCATCAGAATTAAATGATGTCTGCTCGTAACGTGCAATTAAAATATGAATATTTTTCTTTTATGTTTTACAGGCAACACCCGGTATCTAACAATTGGTTAAAACGCACTTATACATCATTTAACATTACGGGAATTCCCCAGATCATTTACTGAATGCCTGCACATCTTAGCACGCACTTATCTAACCGTCTTATGTTCAAAAGTATTCATTAAATTTGCACTTTCACAAGGAAGATATTTTTTTATATCTTAAAAAAGTAGTTCCTACAAGGAAGCATTTACGTGTGATAATGTTGGTTATCATTAACAACTGCTAATGTATATACATAATTTAAAAGAGGAAAAATAAGTTAATGTATCAATATATAAATCTTCAATAAAACTTTCGAGTGTTTGTCTGAACTATTAAACATCTTTTGAGTCAAACATTTTATTTCTTATCCTTTAGTTCGATTTAATCGTCGTGGACAATGCATGGAAAGATATACAGTTTAAGCCAACAATTAAAATTGGGTTGTGACTGTCATCAATGGCCTGCATTATCAGTGAACAAAACACCTTTATTAAATATCGAGTGATTATGTGGTAACGTTACCACGAAGGTCATTTTATAAAAAAAAACAGGCTTTACATTTCAAGTTAACCACGCTGATTTAATGCATAAGCTTATAAAAAATAAAGATAACCTGTTACCTAACCGCAACGTGAAAGAAGTTAGATTTATAGCAAAGCATCTTTGACTTACAATGACATTATCTGACCAGAAGGTCATCTAAATATAATGCTGACTTAAATCAGGTGACTATCTGGTGATGTTCTTATTTAAGATAAAATGTGCTTATTTTGTTAAAAATTTGTCCGATGTTTAAAGGTACTTTGACCTTATTTGTTTACCTATAAATCAGTTATCTGAAATTCCAAAAGAACAGACGAACTATCGCCTTCATCTAAACGCGCCGTTATTTTTCTACGATATCGTTATATCGCATTCACACCGTCGCGGAAAATCATATGCAACAGCACGATAAAGACGACTGTTGATTTGATTTACCCAGACTTACTACTGAAAGATCATAAACAAAATTTCCCGAAATGATAAACTATTCTATACGTGCAATATTACGAGTGTCCGTCTTTCTTGACAAACGCACCATAGTATGGTGGCTGATTTGTGTCATAACGTATTTTTCTTTGCCGGGCAGGGCGGCAAAAACACGCAAATATGACAAAGTTTCAAGTCGGTCGTAGTTTCGATCTGCGGGAAGCTAGGCGAAAACACGAAATAACAACAAAAATGAACACTTTGTCGTAATGTCGTATTTTCACCACTGTATGATACTTTTGCTCCATGGGGCGCCAGGCGAAAACACTTTCTACACCCCGCGGAGCGAAAAAACAATACAGCATAAATTAGCGATACCATGCATGAACATAGAAAATTATACCTGTACACTTTGATATTATTTTTAAAAATATTTTTAGTGTGCTTTCTTCCTGTTGAAGCCAAAATAATTTGATGTTGGTAAAGGCGTCATGAATATAAAATTTTAAAATGAAGCAACACGCAATCGTGTGCGCGCACAAACTGCATTGTCCTGTAGGATGATTTAAAGCGAAAAATCTGGCATATCCTTCACAGATGACATTATCTTTAGATTGAGGAACGGGAAAATATATAATCTATCTTTTGTTATCCGGGACAGGGTAAGTGGGCGATGGGGAGGATGAGACCAAGGTAAAACAAGATTTTATCATCTAGCCGACTAAATATCATTTTAAAGCATGTAATTTTGTGGAGATGCGCCGTAACTATGGATAATAAATTAACTCGTTCGGGGCGTTTACACTACAGCATCTACATAGTTTAATCATTATTAAGTGATTCAACAATACAAAGATAAATAATTTTTTGAAAACCAGTTAAAAATGATATTTTTTTTCAAATGTTATTTTATTTTATAAATACCAGTTCACAAGTGTTTTATTTACATTTTTTCTTAGATTGATGTGTTTAAAAGACAGTATTTATACCAGTGGAGTCCCACCATTTAATATGTTATTATCAAAACATCTTTTGTCAAATATGCAAATACCTACTATACATTAATAAAGTGGAGGTATGTAAGGAGTGCTACCTATTCAGATATTTCCTCTAAATGATAAAGGCGTTGTTGACTTATCTACTGCAGTCATTGAATCCGCATAATTCACATGTTAAGAATTATCAAATAAAAAAGTAAATATTCAATGGACACTTCACTTAAGCGTCGTTATTTACATACATAGTAACATAACAGATAAAAGACTGAACGATGTTTGACTCTCTTTAATTTGACCATGAATCATTGGATTCGTTCGGCATGATAAAATTAGGCAAATAAAAACAACAACAACAATAACAACAAAATAACAAATAAAGACAGAGCAACATTCACTTAACTCATTCCTCAGTAAGTGCCAAGACTATTATCATTTTCTTGTGTCGATTTAAGAGATACTTTTCAACGGTTTTTATTTCACAAGGTAATATTAATTAATTATGAGACATATTGGTCCATTTAAAGTGATGAAAGCAATCAAACTGCTTAGAATATTTAAGACTTTGTTACATAATAAAGGTTCAATATCTGTACAAACAACCCGTCTCATGATTAGCTTTGTACTAGAACTGTTTTACATTATTAAGGTTCCGAACATAATACAACTAGGCACAATTCGTAAGTTTACTATTAATGCTATTCTGTTTGACGTATGGCTCGATATTGATGGAAGGAGCTGTATTCAAAGAACATTGCTGTCAGTAATTACTTGTTAGTCGTTGTTATATTTACGATGGCCGAATAGCGTGATATAATCTTAACCGCGATATGGAATCATCGTTAAATTTTACAATTTTGATTATCTGCATTAATGATGGGGTGGACAAATAATTATATTTTCTCACAGTTTTATAATACAATGCATGCAATACAACCGTTTGTTATACAGCTGTACTTATACATTTATCTTATTGTGTACATGTTGATTATTAATACCGGGAATCAACGGAATTGACTTACAATATAAGCTCAAGGTGAGAGCAATTTTGCTTAATAAATCAAATTGAAACGAATAATTTTTTTTTCCGTATAACAATACAATGTCCCCAAAGTGATCAGATCTAATATGAGTCATGTGATATAGTACACATGTAGAAATAACCCATTTTTGTGTATCAGATAATTAAACAAATTAAAAGTCATATCAATTATTCTTTTCAGGAGAGACTAAGGTGGGGTATTTGTTGGCTCTACGGCGCACTGACACAATTTATGTCATATGGCAACGAAATTGGAATGATAATTTTGGCTTACCTCGGATGGTACAAACTTAAGGCAACATCAGAGGTCAAGTGACTGGAAACAAAGTAATCCCTCGAAAGCATTAAAATCAGTAAAATTTCATGAAAACTGCACACTCGGTTTGATTGAGTATGTACATCTCATTTGCTGGAGCTAAAAAATACATAGACCCCTGCAAGGGGACCCATTAAGTCGTCTCGAATCGTGACACAGAGATAATCTAAGGTTATTTGTAACGGGTTTGTTTTAAAAAGCTTAACGACCGACTCGTTCCTTTGATATTTGCCCGTTCTTGGACAAGCTGTCAAGCAGTTTTCCAGTACTAGTTGAAAGGAACTGATACTTCTGTCCATGCTAGAGCAGATATACAGTGCATGACAGTAGAACAAATTTCATGATCAATTACAAAGAAAGTGACCTGCACCGTCTGGGAATCGAACTCAGGTTGCCCGATTCAATGTCCAACGCTCTTCCTACTGAGATAACCGGACGGCTTCAAACATATTGTTAACTGGTTTGTAAGCTTGATGCTTTTAATTGTTTTTCAATGATAATATAAGAAAAGAAAACAGTTTTCTTAAGTATGATATTTTAGATAACTTAAAGTTTCCTTATTTGTGATAAAAGAGCCCTTCTAATATTCAAGCCTTAGTTCAGAAAAGTATCCATTAGCTCGTTCAAATTCAAATTCATATTTTGCATACATTTGTCTTTAAACGCATATATGTCAACCTGTAAGTTCCTTTGTGCTCAAACAGATACAAAACTATACATAGGAAAGAACTTCACATAACAGTTGACCCTTTTTCAATTTAAATCGCATGTCACCTATATATGTCGGTCACATTTCTTGCTTATCTTGTAGGTTATCCGTATTACGTTAAAGAATAAAATAAAACAAACAAACAAATATGCGACAAACCGCACCTTTCCTTACCTAAATCACAACAGTCATCTATTTATAGACCTTGCTAAAATCAGGTGATTGTCATACCATGCTGATTATAGCATCAACATGCATTTATAAACGTGTCAATTATAAATACTTAACATGATTCATATCGTTTCAAATTTAAATTCAGTTTGGTCATAATACTTTAAACACGAGTGCAATTAAACAAAATACCTGCCGACTAATTAATTTGCTAGTCAATTATTTTAAGTGATCATTATGTATTAAGTAAATTTAAAATATTTTAATGTGAATTTCAGGCACGAACGGGTAGTAGAACCACCAACGTTGCAAAAGCCAGCTTGATAGTTTCCTTTCACGAAAGAATCCTAAGTTCCCCCACAGCTATAAGTGGCAAGTTGTTTGAAGTTACAGACAACCCTGCAACGGACGCCCCTTCAAATGTTTAAAAATAATCTTTAAAAATTAGAATAAACATTCTGTTGTAAATATACTGGTATTAGTTGTAAAACAAGAAAACCAAAATTCTCAACGTTGTTGAACATGTTAATCAATAAACACATTGTTTATTGTGTCATGTTTAAATAAAATCGTATCAAACATTCGTATTTTAAATAAACATACGCTATAACTTGTAGCATTTGAACCTTTTCAAATGTTAAAAAAGACACAGTCATTGTGTACATACGTAGTTGTTGTAAAATAGTTGATATCATTCAATAATAACTAATACAATGATATTTGCGACGTATTTAACAACCTAAAATACAAGCATTTGAAGAATCTGAATATTGAGATATATTTGAATTACTTATAATTTTCTGGTCGTATCCCAAGGTTGAGATTTAATTGAATTTCTTTGTTTTGTTTCACTGGCCAATAAGTACTTACTTCAGTATAAATCAAGATGACAAGACGGGTTGTGAAACAGTAGCTGTGCATGTTTCAGAGTTCCAAAAGGTTTAGTGACGTTACAAAACGTGTCTATTTAAGCATGTTTATGGTAAATAATAATATAATGGTAAATAATAACCTGTCCTTGTATGAATGTTTAATACAAGGAAGCCAACATGCACATATTATGAAATAAAAAAGATTAAGAGAATAAACTCAGAATTTTAAGTACATTGTCATATGTGTACTAAACCTTTCAATTACATAGCCAAGATATCCTGTTCCACAAACATAAGAAACAATAATGAACATTCTATTCAAATGAAGTTGAAAATGATGTTATTTAATGTGCTTTTGATTGGACTATTGCTGCAAATATTACGGAGTAGTATATATATGCGTAAGTACATGACATTCTGATAAAGTGTTTGAATCATTATGGATGATAAGCAAATTTGATCACGATTTTTATTTGGATAATATATGATCAGCAAACATAGCAAACAATTTCATTCAGAAAAGATCAATGATATAGTATGAAAATGGAGATATGTTGAAATAAGATATCTACACCCACACGTAATAGCAATGATTAAACATATCTTACATAAAGAAAAACGGAATCCCTAAATAACGCCCGGAACGACAACAGTGAAATGTTGTAGGCTCGGTTTGAGTGAGCCTGTTCATGGACGGTACTATTAAGTGCAACTGAGAACATAATATAATTTATTATAATGATTAGTTAATTGTCATACGTAATAAACCAAATAATATTTGAACATCAAACTTGCATCATTTAGCTTAAAATAATGAAAAACAACAGCAACAGCAACAACAATAACAAAAAGTCATTATTAACAACACTGATCAAGTTTACAGTTCATGCAGGCTGGTACATTCTATGTCTACGCCGATGTATTTGTATACTTTTTATGAATCATAAATTATTCTAATTTATTCATGAAAACAAAATAAGGAGCGCAAACGGCATGAATTTCAAATAACAAAAACGAAAAAATGCAAGTGGTAAATACTTGTTTATTAGATTTACATATAAATGTCATAAATGTTTTAATGCAAAAATAGGTATAATCTCAGGACAGCAGAATTGTCACGATTTTGAAATAAAGAAAAATACTATTGCTATCTATAGATATGATATCTACTGTTAAAAAAATAAGGTGACGTAAGTATACAAAGAATCACTTTAATCAGCATAAATTATATGTTTTTCATTATGGAGGAATAATACAAGAACTATAAATTGTGTTAAGTTAAAAGAGAGGAACTTTAATTTGTTCATGTAGGACATACTGATTTTTAAAACCAAAATCTTTAAATAATTCAATTTGTTTTGAAACCCAGATAAGTTGAAATGGAATCAAATGCACAAAATTTAAAAGTGAACCCAAGTATTCTGTCAATATTTTTTATATTTTAAAGATAGTACAGTAGTTTTATACTATTTAAAACAACTGACGAAATAACAAACAGCGCAGAGTGACTAATGATGTAAGATACTACGCACTTAACAGTGTAATATCGGATGTTTTTCAAATACATTCACTTTCTGAGGAAAATGCAGATGCAATGTGGTGTAAGATCAAATGTTAAAACAAAATAATAGGAATGCTAATTTTCTTAAAATGATTACGTTATTTTGAACCTTAATATACGGTATTTTACGCTGTTAGAGCGATTGAAACCGGATGCATACAATTTCGTATATTCAGATGTTATTTGCCAGCTCATCACGAGGCAAAGAAAGCCGCCATAAAGTTAGTTTGCACAGTCACACAAAAAGATCGGATTGTCCTCAACCCCCCCGCATAAAAAGATTACATCTATATTAATGTTACATTGCCTATGTGGTTTACCTTAATTGGTCGTCCCACGAATGACACTTTAATGACAAGAACACTAATAAATAAATACTTACAATGCATTGATAAAAAAAACCGCAACGTATTAATTAACATTACTGACGTCACGGTGTCAAGGATGATGACCCTGAGGTCGCTCACCTGTATATAGGCCCCCCAACCCCCATCCCCCAACGTTGCAGGGCCAATTTAACCCAAGGGCTTTTATTTGCACAAACTTGGTAGACACCCATAAGAAGATGTTTCATGCTAAACATCTAAGCTCTAGCTCATTGGGCTTTTTAAAAAGAAGATTTTTTTAAAGTTTTTACTATACACATATAGTTAAAACAATGACACCCCTGGGGCCGGGGGCCAGGGCTTTTATTTGAACAAAACTTTTGTAGACACTTACTAGAAGATGTTTTCATGCTTAATATCTAAACTCTAGCTATTTGGAATTTTTTTCAAGAAGATTTTAAGTTTTTGCTATACACATAATAAAGAAAATCAATGACCCCCAGGGGCGGGGCCAATTTTGACCCCAGGTCTTTTTATTTGAACAAACTTTGTAGAAACTCACAAAAAGATGTTTCATGCTTAATATCTTAACTCTAGCTATTTGGGTTTTTTCAAAGAGAATTTTTTAAGTTTTTGCTATACACATATAAGGAAAATGAATGACCCCCGGGGCGGTGCCAATTTTGACCCCAGGGCTTTTATTTGAACAAACTTGGTAGACACCTATTAGAACATGTTTGATGCTCAATATCTTAGCCATAGCTCTTTGAGTTCTTTAAAAGAAGATTTTTTAAGTTTTTACTATATGCATATAGGGAAAATCAATGACCCCCCGGGGCGGGGCCAATTTTGACCCCAGGGCTTTTATTTGAAGAAACTTGGTAGACACTTATTAGAACATATTTCATGCTAAATATCTTAGCTCTAACTCTTTTGGTTCTTTAAAAGAAGATTTTTTAAGTTTTTACTTAGTCTATATGCATATAGGGAAAATCAATGACCCCCTGGGGCGGGGCCAATTTTGACCCCAGGGCTTTTATTTGAACAATCTTGGTAGACACCTATTAGAACATGTTTGATGCTCAATATCTTAGCCATAGCTCTTTGAGTTCTTTAAAAGAAGTTTTTTAAGTTTTTACTATATGCATATAGAGAAAACCAATGACCCCCCGGGGCGGGTTCAATTTTGACCCCAGGGCTTTGATTTGAACAAACTTGGTAGACACCCATTAGAACATATTTCATGCTAAATATCTTAGCTCTAGCTCTTTGGGTTCTTTAAAAGAAGATTTTTTAAGTTTTTACTATATGCATATAGGGAAAATCAATGACCCCCCGGGGCGGGGCCAATTTTGACCCCAGGGCTTTAATTTGAACAAACTTGGTAGACACTCACTAGAAGTTGTTTCATGCCAAATATCTAAGCTCTATCTCTTATGGTTTTTTAAAAGAAGATATTTAAAGTTTTTTCTTTTGGTTGCCATGGCAACCAGAGTTCTGCATGGAATTGAATTCTTTGAACAATTTTTAAAGGTGACCACCAAAGGAACATTCCTGTGAAGTTTGGATGAAATTGGCTCAGCGGTTCATGAGGAGATGTCATTTAAAGTAAAAGTTTACGGACGGACGACCGACGGACGGACGCCGGACGAAAAGCGATCACAAAAGCTCACCCTGTCACTTTGTGACAGGTGAGCTAACAAACCACACTATTTTATGAAAACAGCAAGATTTATAGCAAAGTATCGCTGAGATACCATGATTATATTTTACTAGAAGGTCATCTAATTATAACGCTGATTTAAGTCAGGTGACTGTCTGGTAAAATTTGCTTATTTAGTAAAAATATGTCCGATGTCCCTAACAGACATTTGACATACAAAATAACTAATAAAGTGAAGGCCCAAAAAGGTCTGGGGATTTGTAACCATTAACAATGCCGTTTTTAGACGGCGCCGTGGAAAAAAAATCCACCGCACCAGGAAAATAACCCGTTATTCCATATATGTACAATAAAGGCGACTGACGTTCACCTTGACTTAAACCAACAAATAAGATTAAAACTTATTTTGTTATTTTGTTTTGTTTGAGATACTTGCTTATTGTTAAAGACATAATTAAACTGAATATTAATTATGTTTATGTTGTTTCGTTAAAATTTTCATGTTATTGAATATTATTTTTAATGAAAGTAATGTTGCGTTATATTTTTATATCATTAAATATATGTACTTATATTTGATGAAAATAAACTGAAAAATTGAAAAGTTTTCATTGGTTTACCTTCAAGTTTTAAACGTTGCTTTGTATACAATATTGTACTCAGCTATGAACTAAATCATGCAATTAACTCGAGTCGCATGATTTGTTTGTTTGTCTTGGGTTTTACGTCACACCGATACAGTATAGGTCATTTGGCGACGTTCCAGCTTTACTGGTGGAGGAAGACCTCGGATGCCCTTCCGTGCATTATTACAGGCACGAACGGGCACCTGAGTAGAACCACCGACGTACTGTAAGCTAGCTGGATAGTTGAGTCGCATGACCCGAAAGTTAAACATATATAAAGCTTCACATCTGCAATAAGTATTGTTTGAAAATACACTTCCAAATTGACTGTAATAAAGAAATATGTTAGTATTATTTTCTTAAAAGAAATGGTGACTGCACAAGATCATTGTTAAATGATTAAACCCTACTGGAAATAGTAGTTTTCGTTCATTGTCCATACGTGTTAAAAACAGATTCATTCTATGTTACAACGTTTTTGTGAATCGGCCATACAATTATAAAAAACTCGACCGGTAGATTATGGAAACTGTATTTTGTTACTGTTAATAATTTTTTAAAAAAATCATTGATAAATCTAGCACCACTCGATTTCGTATGTTTAACCCTTGAACTTAAGTTATCGTACAGTGTTATAACATGTCCCAGGTTTGCCAACGTTTACTTTGTCATAATTATTATGAAACTAGAAGATTCGCAACAAAACTTTATCACTTAACCAGGCTACCGCTAATATATAACATATACCCGATATAAAAAAGGTGAAAATTTTGGTAGAAAACAGTAAATCTATGAATATGCGCCGAGGCACATGATAACAATTAATATGTGAACGTTTGATTTAAATTTAGGAGTGGTGGACATGTACTTGTACAGCAGAAGAAATTACGCCAAGCAAACATGCCTCCACGCTGACGATCCCCGCACGAATTTCTTTCGGAAACCCTGACTTTAAATAACATATTTGAGTACTTTCTGTTTAGTCGCATTTTTCTCCGGAGAAACTTGTTTTTCACAGAGAAGTTTTTTTTAACTAGCCCATTGACATTTTGTATAGAGAGCTCAATATCTTTGTCACGGAATTATGAGTAATGTCATATTGAATATCTTACAATGTCTTAACGAACAATAAAGAAACCAGTAATAATGCTAACGATTGCTTTCAATATAATATTGGGGATTGGCTATTTACTTATATTTGATCTGATTTAGCCATGAAGGTGCGTCAACTGCTTTAGCTAAGTGTTTGATTTGCACTTTGAATAGTCTTAATAATCGAAACACTTTATTTAAAATTTGTTTACACTATCTGCTTTAGCTGACATGTTTAAACAATTCAAATAAATATTGTATCTTTAGATTAAGGCTATTAGATAGTTTAAACTAGGAACGGTTTTGTAAACCACGACTCATGTTCGGTGTCCTACTGGGTATCTGTTCGGTGTCTCCCGCCCCTGTTTGACTTGATATTATCGAGGCCTGCGTTCCGGTTCCGTAAATGTCGTATCTATTCGTTGATCTTTATATTCAGTATGGTGTATGTGTGCAACTTAATATAATGATTTTTAATGATTTGAGTACTTCCAATTGCATCAAATATATGTTAAAAATAGTTTTAGTTCAATAGGTATGTATCCTTAATAGGATAGGTTTTAAAAAATTAACCATGCAAAGTATGACTGATTGATTGATTACTAAAAAAATGGCTTTATGTACATAATAAAACCATATTTGTTAAACAAAAGGATTGCAGTTGAATGATTTTATTGATAATATTATTTTTACGATTGTTTTGTTGGACACAAAGGCACGATACAATATATCCCCAAAGCACGCCTAAAACGTCAAAATGGAAAATGTTGCAAGCTGGGTTTAACTGAACCTGTTCATGGACGCTAGCAATTAATCATGCGGTCATAACGTGATTTCTTCATGAACCAGTAAATAATTACATGTACTTCGACCTTTCAAAGAATACTCAGGCAACTTAATGACACAAATATTAAAATTATCTTGTGTACTCAAATCACGCTAAAATGACATTTTTTAAAGTCCCAGCAGGAATTTCTGTATAAATTCTTTATACATGTATATTGAGTTTTAAGCGTAAATATATCTATATATTTTGAATGAAATTAAGACGCCAAATGAATCACCGAGTAGTTTTTAAAATAAGTTATGTGACTTGAACAAACCCTAGAAGTTACAATAAAATATATTGTGGATATTGTATGATTGAAACAAGCCTAAGTCATTCATTTGACATGTTCTTTAACGTTTACAGAGTTCACTGTGAAAACTATTGTTAAATCGTAAAACACTTGAATCAAGTTAGGAAACCACCATTTTATTCTTTATAAGGAGAAAAGTTTTGCTGTTGTATTGATTTTGAGGACGTTTACGAAGAAATGAAAATTTTGCCTGTGTCTCCCTTTAAGGAATGGACAGAAGGTAGTGGCGGAGTTGTAATTTTACATTCTGACCATCCCCGAAATGCTCGATGAATGATGAAAAATACCTGGCCAAATATTTTCTATTTCTCAACGCTAAGGCATTATTTCAAACATATCAAGCTATATCTAATGAAAAAGAATTGTAAAATCTTAAAGGTAAACTTATGTTGCTTACTAGTCTTTTTCTTGTTTTTGTTTGTTTTTGTTTTTGTTTTTGTTCTTGTTTACTTTATTCTTTTTATTCTTTATTTATTTGTTAATTTATTATTACTTTTTTTGTAAATATAATCGTTTAGCAATAAGTTTGTCCGCACATAGACGCACATAAATCACTTCCTTTTCATAATGTGATAAGCCACAGACAGCAGATAAACATGTATAGCTTTATACCTTTTAAGTTGGGTTTTATCTATTAAACATATGGCTTGGCTTTTACGATGCGTTTTGAAAAGTCGGAGTCCCTGCTGTGGGCTTGGGCATGGCTACAACTGACCGAGATATGAAATATGATAATTAATTCTGGGAATGCTTGAGTTAAAACAGATATAGAAAATTTATAAAAATAAGGTAAACCTTATCACAGAAATCGGTTAATCGGTTAAAAGAATGACATTATGATGTCATAAGAAATCAGATATGGGCGTAAATTATACTTTAATAGACAACTTGAATGAACGCACAATTATATTGTTAAACACAAAGCGTATGTCCGTGTTATATGGTCATTACCTGTGTCTCCTGAAATGCGTTTATCATAATGCATACACATAAAATGTTTAATAAAATATATAAAAAAAACACATCACGTTATGAAATGCGTGAATATGATTAAAGGATTTGCTTAGAAGTTGAAGTAAGATATATCGTGATATAATGTTTACATACATTGTCGAGCAATGTTAAAATAATAGTAATAATTATAAAAATAAGATATAAAATGCACTAGCCAGTTCGATATTGTGATATTTACAATATTTAAAGATTTATGATGCTCAAATTCGATATCTTAAAATACTGATAATTGCTATAGAGTAGAATTAACATCTATTAAAGAGACACAGAGAAACTGTGTTTATTAACCTAGCATTTTTGTTGGGTTTTACGTCACAGGAACTCGGTAAAAGTATTATAGCGACTTTCCAACTTTATAAGTGTATGAAGACCTCACGTACTCTTCCGTCCATTATTTCAGGCACGAACCGCCACCTCAGTGGAACTACCGATTTTCCGTAAGCTAGCTGGAAACCTGTCTCACATGAAAATATCCAACGTCCCTGTCGAGATTCGAATATAGAGCGGTGAGGGGCAAGTGGTTTGAAGTCAACGACTTAACCACTCGGCAACGGACGACCCCATATAACCTATTTAGATTATGACATAAGATGCAACTCAAACAGCAGTAGCAATTTCTCGGCCCTTTCATAGGGTCTAGGAATAATTGGCGAGGTGTTCCGAATGTGTGAATAGTCTTGACTAATCTATATTATGAAATGCACAATAACATTTTTTACAAAGTCATAGTAAACTCAATGGCTTTATGGCATTTTTATCTATTACAAGATGTCCAACAAATATCAAGTTAACAGACATAATGATAATTCAATAATGGATTTCACAGGAAATACCTGAACTTCATTAACATTTATGTTCAAGATTAGTTTCTATCGCATTCTATTGTACGAGTATTCTGTTTAAAACCATTTAAAATGATTTCGTTTAAGACCATTTGTTTTTTTTATTTTAACACCTTTTCCCCTTATATGAAGGAACGGTACAAAAATAATACATATTTAATTCAAATGTCAAAATGAATTATCATGGGAATGAGTGTTAACTTCAAAATGCTCCTATTGAACTGATGTTATCATCAGAATTAAATGATGTCTGCTCGTAACGTGCAATTGAAATATGAATATTTTTGCTTTTATGTTTCACCGGCAACAACCGGTATCTAACAATTGGTTATCTTTTAACGCACTTATACATAATTTAACATTACGGGAATTCCCCCTATCACTTACTGAATGCCTGCGCATCTTTGCGTGCACTTATCTAACCATCTTAACTTCAAAAGTATTCATTAATTTTGCACTTTTACAAGGAAGATATTTTTTATATCTTAAAAAAGTAGTTCCTACAAGGAAGCATTTACGTGTGATAATGTTGGTTATCATTAACAACTGCTAATTTATATACATACTTTAAAAGAGGAAAACTGAGTTAATGTATCAATATAAATCTTCAATCATACTTTCGAGTGTTTGTCTGAACTAGTATACATCTTTTGAGTCAAACATTTTATTTCTTATACTTTAGTTCGATTTAATACAGCAAGGTAAATAAACATAAAGGTATAAATAAAGCACCAAATGACCCCTTACATAAAATATTCAAATTTCAACATACAGGAGATATTTTCTGATGTTCACAAAATTTGAATAATATTATATAAGAGTTTACTAATTTGGTAACCACACTCCTACCAAGTTAGTAAAAAGCTAAAAGAAAATGTTAAAGGTTATTTCTGTGGATAGCTAGTATATTGGGCTAAATTAAATCACTTATTTCATAAACTTGACAATAAGCAATTAAAAAGTTTTCATAATCAGCACAAATCTGGAGGCTTGCTGCTATAAGAAAATCATAGAAATGGTGCATAATGATATAAATGAACACATAACAACCTGAATAAATGAACACATAACAACCCAAGGTCAATGTGATTGTAACTGATGTAACTGACTCCATCATGAAAAAACAACTTTTATAAGTAAACATCATTGTTTCTTGATTGATATTTGTTCTATTGAGCATTTTGGATAAGTTATATTGTGAACCGTGTAAATGTCATGTACATATCCATTCTTCATGTTTTTGTTTCAAAGGAAACACATGACATATTTGAGCCGCGCCATGACAAAACCAACATAGTGCATTTGCGACCAGCATAGATCCTGACCAGCCTACACATCCGCGCAGTCTGATCAGGATCCATGCTGTTCGCTTACAAACCCTATGAGGGACAGTAGTGGATTATCTTCCCTTGATAAAAACCGAGGTTAACCAAAATGTAAGCAGGTCCAAATATTTAGAATCCTTTGCTTTTATCATTGAGTTTTATGTAAGACAGGTTGATATGTCTTAATCAATTATTTCCACATGCATCAACAAATATGTAAACCTAAGAAAGAAACTTTTTTAACTGTAATTTTCTTTTTTAGACCTTGTTTTATGTTTACCTTAATAAGTCTAAAGAGCATCAAATCATGAGGCTATCTGATGAACGAGGATATATCAGATTGCCGGGTGTTTCGTTGTTCTTCCTTTTTTGTATCATACTAGCAAAACTAAAACAATGATCCCTGTCGTTACAATATGAAACCTCAGAAAATAAAAGTACGAGTATCTGTTTCCACTTTCCATATCGTCACAATAAGTTAAACCCCCCAAAAATGAGGGCAATCAACGGCCATGGTCTATTTTTATGCGGTAACTTGAGTGCGGGTAAACTTCACTGCTCATTATCAGTGAACTTAACAAAACACCTTTATTAAATATCGGGAGTTTATGTGGTAACGTTACCACGAAAATCACTTTATAAAAAGAGACCGACATTACATTTCACGTCAACCACGCTGAATTAATGCGAAAGCTTATGAAAGATAATAATAATCTGTTAACTAACCGCACCGTGAAAGAAGTTAAGAATTATAGCAAAGCATCATTGACTTAAAAGGAATATATCTGACCAGAAGGTCATCTAAATATAATGCTGACTTAAATCAGGTGACTATCAAGTGATGTTCTTGTTTTAAGATAAAATGTGCTTATTTAGTTAAAAATTTGTCCGATGTTTAAAAGTACTTTGACCTTATTTGTTTACCTATAAATCAGTTATCTGAAATTCCAAAAGAACAGTTCATCTAAATACGGCATTATTTCTTCGATATCGTTATATCGCATTCACACTTGTCGAAAGCCCTTCGACGTACTTATCCCTCGAAAAAAATCATATGCAACAGCACGATACAGACGACTGTCAATTTACGCAGACTGACTACTGAAAGATCATAAACAATTTTTTTCGAAATGAATAACTATTCTTTACGTGCAATATAACGTGTGTCCGTCTATCTTGACACACGCACCATATTATGGTAGCTGATTTGTGCCATAACGTATTTTTCTCTGCCGGGCAGGGCGGCAAAAACACGCAAATATGACAGTTTCCAGTCGGTCGTAGTTTCGATCCGCGGGGCGCTAGGCGAAAACACGAAATTACAACAAAAGTGAACACTTTGTCGTAGTTTCGTGTTTTCACCACTGTATGATACTTTTGCTCCATGGGGCGCCAGGCGAAAACACCTTCTACACCCCGCGGAGCGAAACAACAATACAGCATAAATTAGCGATACCACATGAACATAGAAAATTATTCCTGTACACTTTGATATTATTTTTAAGCTCTTTTTTGTGTGCTTTCTTCCTGTTGTAGCCAAAATAATTTGATGTTGGTAAAGGCGTCATGAATATAAAATTCTAATATGAAGCAACACGCTATCGTGTGCGTGCACAAACTGCATTGTCCTATATATAGGATGATTTAAAGATCCTTCACAGAAATACATTATCTTTAGATTGAGGAACGGGAAAATATATAATCTATCTTTTGTTATCCGGGACAGGGTAAGTGGGCGATGGGGAGGATGAGACCAAGGTTAAACAAGATTTTATCATCTAGCCGGCTAAATATCATTTTAAAGCATGTAATTTTGTGGAGATGCACCGTAACTATGGATAATAAATCAACTCGTTAGGGCGTTTACACTACATCATCTAAATAGTTTAATCATTATTATTCAGTGATTCCACAATACAAAGATAAATATTTTTTTGAAAACCAGTTAAAATGATCTTTTTCAAATGTTATTTTATTTCATAAATACCAGTTCACAAGTGTTTTATTTACATTTTTTCTTATATTGATGTGTTTAAAAGACAGTGTTTATATCAGTGAAGTTCCACCATTTAATATGTTATTATCAAACCATCTTTTGTCAAATATGCAAATACCTACTATACATTAATAAAGTGAAGGTATGTAAGGAGTGCTACCTATTCAGATATTTCCTCTAAATGATAAAGGCGTTGTTGACTTATCTACTGCAGTCATTGAATCCGCATAATTCACATGTTAAGAATTATCAAATAAAAAAGTAAATATTCAATGGACACCTCACTTAAGCGTTGTTATTTACATACATAGTAACATAACAGATAAAAGACTGAACGATGTTTGACTCTCTTTAATTTGACCATGAATCATTGGATTCGTTCGGCATGATAAAATTAGGCAAATAAAAACAACAACAACAATAACAACAAAATAACAAATAAAGACAGAGCAACATTCACTTAACTCATTCCTCAGTAAGTGCCAAGACTATTATCATTTTCTTGTGTCGATTTAAGAGATACTTTTCAACGGTTTTTAATTATTACACAAGATAATATTAATTAATTATGAAACATATATTGGTCCATTTAAAGTGATGAAAGCAATCAAACTGCTTAGAAAATTCAAGACTTTGTTACATAATAAAGGTTTAATATCTGTACAAACAACCTGTCTCTTGATTAGCTTTGTACTAGAACTGTTTTACATTATTAAGGTTCCGAACATAATACAACTAGGCACAATTCGTAAGTTTACTATTAATGCTATTCTGTTTGACGTATGGCTCGATATTGATGGAAGGAGCTGTATTCAAAGAACATTGCTGTCAGTAATTACTTGTTAGTCGTTGTTATATTTACGATGGCCGAAATAGCGTGATATAATCTTAACCACGATATGAAATCATCGTTAGATTTTACAATTTTGATTATCTGCATTGATTATGGGGTAGACAATATATATTTTCTCACAGTTTTATAATACAATGCATGCAATACAATCGTTTGTTATACAGCTGTACTTATACATTTATGTTATTGTGTACATGTTGATTATATATACCGGGAATCAACGGAATTGACTTACAAAATTAGTCCAAGGTGAGTGTGATTTTGCTTAATTAATCAAATTAAGCAGAATATTTTATTTTTTGCATATAACAATACACTGTTCCTCAAAGTGATCAGATCTAATATGAGTCATTTGATATCATTACACACGTAGAAATAACCCATTTTTGTGTATCAGATAATCAAACAAATTAAAAGTCATATCAATTATTCTTTTCAAGAGAGACTAAAGGTGGGGGTATTAATTTGGCTTTACGGCGCACTGACACAATTTAGGTCATATGGCATCGAAATTGGCTAATTTTGGCTAACCTCGGATGGTACAAACTTAAAGCAACATCAGAGGTCAAGTAACTGGAAACAAAGTAATCCCTCGAAAGCATTGAAATCAGTAAAATTACATGAAAACTGCACACTCGGTTTTATTGAGTCTGTACATCTCATTTGCTGGAGCTAAAAGATACATAGACCCCTGCAAGGGGACCCATTAAGTCGTCTCGTATCGTCACACAGAGATAATCTAAGGTTATTTGCAACGGGTTTGTTTTAAAAAACTTAACGACCGACGCGTTCCTTTGATATTTGCCCGTTCCTGGGCAAGCTGTCAAGCTGTTTTCAAGTACTTGTTGCAAGAAACTGAAACTTGTGTGTATGCTAGAGCAGAGATACAGTGCATGACCGTAGAACAGTTTTCATGATCAATCACAATGAAAGTGACCTGCCCCGTCTGGGAATCGAACTCGGGTTGCCCGATTCACTGTCCAACGCTCTACATATTGAGATAACCGGACGGTTTCAAACACATGGTTAACTGGTTTGCAAACTTGATGCTTTTAATTGTTCTTAAATGATAATCAAAAAGGAAAACAATTTTCTTAAGAATAATATTTTAGATAACTTAGAGTTTCTTTATTTGTGATAAAAGAGCCCTTCTAATATTCAAGCTTTAGTTCAAAAAAGTATCCATTAGCTCGTTCAAATTCAAATTTTGCATACATTTGTCTTTTAAATGCATGTCAATCTGTAAGTTCCTTTCTGCTCAAACAGATACAAAACTATACATAGGAAAGAATTTCACATAACAGTTGACACTTTTTCAATTTAAATCACATGTCACCTATATATGTCGGTCACATTTCTTGCTTATCTTGTAGGTTATCCGTATTACGTTAAAGAATAAAATAAAACAAACAAACAAATATGCGACACACCGCACCTTTCCTTACATCTATTTATAGACCTTGCTAAAATCAGGTGATGGTCACACCATGCTGATTATAGCATCAACATGCATTTATAAACATGTCAAGTTAACAAAATGTAATACGGAACATGATTCATATCGTTGCAAATTTAAATTCAGTTTGGTTATAACACTTTAAACACGAGTGCAATTAAACAAAATACCTGCCGACTAATTAATTTGCTAGTCAATTATTTTAAGTGATCATTATGTATTAAGTAAATTTAAAATATTTTAATGTGAATTTCAGGCACGAACGGGTAGTAGAACCACCAACGTTGCAAAAGCCAGCTTGATAGTTTCCTTTCACGAAAGAATCCTAAGTTCCCCCACAGCTATAAGTGGCAAGTTGTTTGAAGTTACAGACAACCTTGCAACGGACGCCCCTTCAAATGTTTAAAAATAATCTTTAACAATTAGAATTAACATTCTGTTGTAAATATACTGGTATTAGTTGTAAAACAAGAAAACCAAAATTCTCAACGTTGTTGAACATGTTAATCAATAAACACATTGTTTATTGTGTCATGTTTAAATATTATTGTATCAAACATTCGCATTTTAAATAAACATACGCGATAACTTGTAGCATATGAACATTCTAAAATGTTAAAAGACACAGTCCATATGTACATAGGAAGTTGTTGTAAAATAGTAGATATCTTATACAATGGCATTTGCGATGTATTTAACAACATAAAATACAACTATTGGTTGAATCCGATTGAGATATATTTGAATTACTTATAATTTTCTGGTCGTATCCAAATGTTGAGATTTAATTGAATTTCTTTGTTTCACTGGCCAATAAGTACTTACTTCATTATAAAAAGAAGATTTACAAAACGGGGTTTTGAAACAGTAGGGTGTGCATTGTTTTAGATTTTCCCAAAAAGGGTTTTGTGAGGGTTTCAAAACGTGTCTATTTTTAAACATGTTTTAAATATGGTAAATAAAAAAATGGTTTAAAAAATAACCCGTCCCTTTTATGAATGTTTAATACAAGGAAACCAACATGCACGCATTATTAAACAAAAAAGAATTTAAGGGAATAAACTCAGAATTTTAAGTACATTGTCACATGTGTAATAAACCTTTCAATTACATAGCCAAGATATCCTGTTCCACACACATAAGAAACAATAATGAACATTCTATTCAAATGAAGTTGAAAATCATGTTATTTAATTTGCTTTTGATTGGACTATTGCTGCAAATATTACGGAGTAGGATATGCATGCGTAAGTACATGACAATCTGATAAAGTGTTTGAATATGGATGATAAGCAAATTTGATCACGATTTTTATTTGGAAAATATATGATTAGCAAACAAAGCAAACAATTTCATTCAGAAAAGATGAATGATATAGTACAAAAATGGAGATATGTTAAAATAAGAAATATACACCCACACGTAATAGCAATGATTAAATATATCTTAAATAAATAAAAACGGAATCCCTAAATAACGCCCGGAACGACAACAGTGAAATGTTGTAGGATCGGTTTGATTGAGCCTGTTCATGGACGGTACTAGAAAGTGCAACTAAGAACATAATATAATTTATTATAATGATTAGTTAATTGTCATACGTAATAAACAAAATAATATTTGAACATCAAACTTGTATCATTAACCTTAAAATAATGAAAAATAACAGGAACAACAACAATAACACAAAGTCATTATTAACAACATTGATCAGGTTTATAGTTCGTGCAGGCTGTTACATTCTATATCTACGCCGATGTATCTGTATACTTTTTATGAAGCATAAATTATTTTTATTTATTCAGGAAGCGCAAACGGTATGAATTAAAAAAAAAACGAAAACGAAAAAATGCAAGTAATAGATACATTGTACTTGTATGTTAGATTTACATATAAAATGTCATTAATGTTTCAGTGCAATAAATAACTATGTCTCAGCAGAAAATGTCACGATTTTGAAATAAAAAAGAAAAAACGTATTGCTATCTATTATAATAGATATGATATCTACTGTTGAAATAAAGTTAGGCAAGGTAAGTATAGAGAGAACCACTTTCAACTGCATGAGTTTTTTGGTTTTTGTATAGGCATGAACTATAAATTATTATAAGTTAAAAGAGGAACTTTGATTTATTCGTCTATTAATTAATCGATAAAATGGTTGATATGTTCTAGTAAACTGTTGATAGTTTTCATATTTTTTCCATAAGATAATACAATAGCTTTACATCCCTAAAATGAACTGAATAAATAGCGAACTGTGCATATTGACTAACGATTAATGATAATGTAACGTTTAATACTGTAATACCGTGTGTTTTTCCAGTACTGTTAAAGAACACTCATTTAAAGTTGCACTGTAATATAAGTTCACATATTTGAAAAAAATAGAAATGAGAAATATCTAAGATAATTAGGGTACTTTAAATCTGTTAGAGCGATTGAAACCGAATGCATACAATTTCGTACATTCAGATGTTATTTTCCTGCTCATCACGATGCAAAGAAAGGCATAAAGTTAGTTTGCACAGTCACACAAAAAGATCAGATCGTCCTCAAATCCCCTGCATAAAAAGATTACATCTATATTAATGTTACATTGCATATGTGGTTTACCTTAATTGGTCGTCCCACGAAGGACATTTTTATGACAAGAACACTAATAAATAAATACTTACAATGCATTGATAAAAAAAACCGCAACGTATTAACATTACTGACGTCACGGTTTCAAGGATAGCAACAACTTTGCAACAAACCACAACATTTTATGTTAACAGCAAGATTTATAGCAAAGTATCGCTGAGATACCATGATTATATTTTACCAGAAGGTCATCTAATTATAACGCTGATTTTAGTCAGGTGACAGTCTGGTAAAATTTGCTTATTTAATGAAAATATGTCCGATGTCCCTAACAGACATTTGACATACAAATAACTAAAAAGTGAAGGGCCAAAAAGGTCTGATGATTTGTCAGCTTTAACAATGCCGTTCTTCGCAGAAGCCCTGGTAAAAAATATATCACACCAGGATGATAACCCGTTATTGAATATATGTACAATTAAGGCGACTGACGTTCACCTTGACTTAAACCAACAAATAAGCATGCTGAAAGATTAAAAGCAAAATTCCCCAAAATGATAATTTAAGTGTGTACGTGCAGTACATTCACAAAATTCACGTGTATTTCAAACTCGCCATGCACTGAGACGTATTGAAAATAATATGCGTATACTTTGATAAGATATTTGTGGGCGTTTCATCCTGATATGATAAAATGTCCAAATATTGCTTACTTTAAATGGGATGACCTCAACAAAAAACTTCAGGTAAAGTATTATGGAATCTGATAGTGTACCAAGATAATACCCAACTAGATTCTACATAGTTTTCATTTTTAACATGCGATTCGGAGTCATACCGTTTAATCCTCAACAGTGGAAAACAAATTGTCTTATTTATTTGTACTCAATCGCATATATTATATACACTGAATAAGTTATTCAGTATTTTCTTTTCATCGTTTCTTTTACCATCTAGAAACGGAGATACATAGATATATAAAAATAAAGACCTAAAGTAAATTTTCAAATATTTAAACACTGAAAACATGCTATCAAACAGGAGTTAGATTATTTTTTTTTATTTCCTTAGTTTCCTTACAGTTGCGTGTTTAAATGACAGAAAAATATAATCAGTCGTGTCCCATTAATATATATTTTGTTATAATTAAACCATCTTCCGTCAACTAGATAAAGACCTGCTATTCAAAGTGGAGGTTTAAGGTGTGTCATCTATTCAGATAAAACGCGTTGACTTATCTATTGCACCTTTTTAAAAACTATAAAGTATAATGCGAATAAAATTTTACATTACGGAATTATAAAAGAAAAACTAAATATTTAGTGTGTTTCTTTCTTATATCACTTCACAATTTACATAGTTACATGGTACGATGTAGACAACTGTAAGTTGTTCAACACGAAAACGTTTTTGTATCCTTTATATTATCCATTATGAAATAATAAGTTTGCGTAAGTATGATACATTTTGCATTTTAGGGATAGGTTATGAAAATTATGTTTTCGAAATTTCCAAAAAGGAAACAAAAAATATTTTTATAGTTTTCACGTGAATGTAAACTTTTTAAATAAACTTTATCATATAGGGCTTTTAATCAATTTTTTATTTTTTTTTTTATTTTTTAATAATTGAAACAATGTTTTTGGGAAATTTTTTTAAAAATTGCTTTGGTTTTTCTCTTTAATTTGAAAACCCGTTTCGAAAACCCTTTTATTCCAATTTTGGCCCGGTAAGGTTTTTTTAAGGTTTTTTAGGGGAAAAACAAAAATTTGTTATAAAGGGGGTTTTTTAAATTCATTTTACCCTTTTGCATCCTTTAAGTGAAATTTAGAGGTTGGTTGGGAAAATTTAACTCAAAATTTTCCCTTTAAGTCGTTTTGGGCCTTTTTTTCTTTGCCATAAGGGAAATTTTTTAAAATAAAGATATTTAAAAAAAAAACACTGAAAAAAGAGTTTTTAAAAAGAGATAGTTTTTGTTTTTATTTAAAGCGGGTTTTGTTGCAATATATCACCTATTAGTAAATAAACCACATATTGGTAGATAGGTAGGAAGAGATTGTCAAATCTTTAAATTGTCAGCCACTAAAATAAATCATTTACCGCTATGAATTTTTAACTAGTCTTATTATATTTCATAGAATTGATAATTATAATTTAATACTAAATTGATCAACAAGAAGTTATAAAATATAAGATTAAGGTGAGAGTATGCGGATTTGCTTGCTGGTTTGTCTAACTCTTTACTGGAAGAAAGTAAAGGTTTAATTTTTTATCGCTCAAAGATTAAGTTACAGGGAAAAGGGCGAATAAATACCCACTTATATTTCCTCTATACAGTCAAACAATACGTTCTTGGCAATCAAATGACCTTTAATTTGCCATTATTTGGCCCTGATTCTATTCAAATTGATTAATTTTTCGACAAAAACTAAGTGCAAAAGTAATTTTAGAGATAGGAAGACATTTACAGGGAGTGTTCGTCTCCCTCAGTTTTGAATGACATGCAGAAAAAAATGTATGTTCGTTATCAGTTAAGCCCGAAGGCCCCCCCGTAACCCCACGATAAAGTAAAAAAAAAACAAAAAATTCAACAATTTGAAAAAAAGGGAAATACCGCACCCTTTCGTAACGAGGGAATCTACCAGACAGGAAAAATGCAAATTTTTGAAATATTTTCATTTTCCCTAATTAAGGTTTGGATAAAAAGGGGGGGGTTTTTTAATTTTTTTTATTTAAAAAAATCTCGCTAAAATCATATTGTCAGAGAATTATTTTATCATCAGCATGGGTTTTTTTTTTCTGATACCCAATTTTCTTACTTTTTTGAAAGCCCCTTTTTTTTCTCAGGGGGGCATTTTCCGGGAAAAAATGGGCATATTTGGCCCGGAGTATCAACATTTATCCCCATTTTAAAATTTTAAAAATAATTTTTGGGAATTTTTATGTTTTATAACTTAAGATTCAAAACATCAAATAGGTATACTCATAAATTATTACTTAACGATGAATGAAGTATCGTGTTACATTGTATAGACGACTTTTCAATTTCTTTATTGTACTTAAAGTTTTAGTTACCTGAAATATATGTTTTATTTAAAATATGTTTTTTTTTCAAGAGCGAATAATTATTTCAAGCCAAAATTTCACGTATGTGGTATAAAACCAATCACAATATAATTCACATACAATTTTTTCCAAAGAAACGTAATCGCGAAAGTGCTTCCTACCGCCTCCATCGATTAAAAATTAAGTTGCGGACTAAATTTTTAAATTGTACTTGTAAGGCACAAAAAGAATGTTAAGAAATCAAGTGCAAGGGCGATTTTTTAATGGCGGTGTGATTTACAAACTTTGTAAGATTTTGGGTTACGGTACTTTTTCTTCGGTTTTCACTAAAATCATTAAACGATTTATTTAGAGAGGTTATGACCCTACTATTTTAAGACATACTGCATGATTAGTGTTCAACTCTTTTACAGTTGACACTAGGCTTTCCTCTGTTGATTACATCTGATGGACCATGTGGGAGACTTTATGATGGACAGTTCTTAAAGCCCTTTAGGACTTAATTGCCTTAATATTCCGTCTTCTGTATTGCTTCGTCTGGCCCTTGGAGGTGGTTTTCTTGTTGCTCTGTATTCCTTTACGACATTGTGTACTTTTGTTATGGTCATTTGGGTTTTCTTTTGTATGTTTTTACATGATCAATTTGGTGTTTTATTTTCGATCCTTGAAGATCGTTCAGCACGACATTATTGTTGTGTATGCATTTTAGATGGTATTTTTAGTTTCTTGTTTTTGGCCTATTTCAACATGGGTGGTTCCAGTATTGCTTCCTGAATACTGTATAATCGCCCTTAGGATATGTTGCCTGCTTTTTAAGTTTGTCTTTTGACGTCTTGTCTGTGATATGCAGGCTTCATAACCTCAGATCCCCTTTCAAAATTCCATTTTATTTAGTTCCGCCGATTGTTTTCTCGTTTAGGGCACACACATTCTTTTACTTGGGGACCATACGCCGCTTTTCGTGGAATGACACTACGTGTCACATTGAAGGTTCCATGATAACCGCCGTATGAACACATTTTCGGATGTTTCTAAATTTAAAATTTCACCACTTATGTGTTTAAATGTTAAATTCTGCTTAAGCCGGTGCTAGGGGGCGTGGACGGTAACTTTCCAGTACCGTCCATGAACAGACTCAATCAAACCGAGCCTGCAACATTTTACAATTTTGCCGTCTTGGGTTTTCTTTTAGGATTCTGTTTTCTCTATTTTACATATTTCACTCTTTTTAATCATAACAACTGTTAGAATTTCACTTGGCGGGGATCTATTTTATTAATACTGTTTCGTTTATAGTAACATGGTGGGGCTAAGAGTGAGGTTTGGTGCACCGGTTTTAACTCCCCAAAAGTACTTATGCGCTGACTGTTCCAAGACGGCGCACCTCTGTGTTCCTCAGGTGTATGTCTTGTTGTTTCGTACTATTTTGGTGACACTTTTGTTTGTCTCTCGTCTGCGGTAAGTATCTTCCCTTTTGTCCCAAGTTTTATTTCTTTAATTTTGCATCCCCCCTCCTTCCCGAATGTCCTCTCCCCTTCCCCTGTGCCCTTTTACTAAGTAGGCCTATTAATCGATTATTTATTTGTTTTCTTTGATTTCATTTTCTGTTACTATTAATTCTTCTTATGTATGATTAGAGTGATAAGCCTGCCCATGCTCTTCCTTGCGCCCTGTCCTGTTTTTAATCGATTATTTATTTGTTTTCTTTGATTTTATTGTCTGTTACTATTAATTCTTCTTATGTATGATTATAGTGATAAGCCTGCCCATGCTCTTCCTTGCGCCCTGTCCTGTTTTTGTTTGGAGTCCTCCTGGGCTCCTTGCCACTGGTTCTTGTTGTTGGGTGGTGTTGAGGCTGCGTTCATTATACACCGCCTTTCCTTGTTGATCTTGTTTATGATATTTATATTTTGACACTGCTATGTCTTTTTGAAAACATGCCCCCACCCGCTGACATTTCGACAAAATTGAAAATTTAAGTTTGATTTCTAACACACGGTAACACATGTTTTTGAAAAGGTGTGTTTCCAGCGAAAATAAATAATATATTTCTTTTGAAAAAGTTACATAAATCTACACATACTCCAACACGTTACTTTCTGTGATAAAACGCGTTTTGTTTTTATGTCAAACACTACTGCATCACATTCACAGAGCTAAACCCATTTTGACTAAGAGAACAGAAAAGAACATAATATATATTTTAAAACTATTACATAGTGCATTGCCATGCAAATAAATAATAAAAAAAATTATATCCGAGAGACTAAACTTGAGGTTGTTGCTTCAAAAGATGTTCGCATAAATTGATGGCCAAGAATATACCAAAATCAAGATGACAAGACGGGGCTGACGAACGGATCCTTTTTGTTGTATTCTATTTGAAAAGTTTCAGCGAACATACTTAAGACACCAATATCTCTTCTTGTAAACATGCTTGGGTAATCACCTGTTCTTTTATGAATGTTTGATTTATTTGTGAAAACTGACGTGCACGCCGAATTAAATAAACAAAACTATTTAAGGGGAAAACACAAATTTCCCCGGCCTGATAATAAAGTTCATTAAGTACAATGTCACATGTTGGCTCAAACTGTCAAAAAATATTCAAAATGGATTTTTTTAACAAGTATAAAACACAATTTTGACTAATTTACACGACTGAAGTTGATAGTTGCTTTGCATTTAGAAAAATGTCCATTGCTACGTACGTATACTATAGGTAGGGGTAGGTAGGTAGGTCGGTACCTATGTTGTGTGTGTGTATGCGTGCGTGTGTGCGTGTGTGTGTGTGTGTGCATGTGCGCGCGTGCATATGTATGTACGCGCGTGTGCGTGTGAGTTTGGTGTGCGTGTGAGTGTGTGTGTGTGTGTGTTTATTGGACGTTCATGAAGGTCCATCTGCCCGTTTAGGTACGAAGGCAGTTACGCTGTCGAGTTAGGTCACCAGTTATGTCCGAAAGGATTTGTTTTGAAGCAAAAAGTGGTTATAATTTATTTCTGATTATTAGCAAAGATTTGAATTTTGAACCAAAAGTAGGTTACTGTACAGCGGTCAATGAACACCAAAATGTACAAAAACCCGAGGAAATATGAAAAAGTCAGGTCGTCCTGCTATGTATTCAAAAATTAAGATTTTTAGTTGTTTAAAAAAAGCATAATACGTGTGTGATATTGCTACTTTCAGATAAGATACCCGTGTTTTCAAGAAAGATAATTATAGCGGTGGCCTACATGTACTTGCCATTTACATCATCATTTTATAATTATTTTATTGTTTTTATATTTTTGTTTGTTTTATTTGTTGTTTTTTTTTGTACCATGCAACACATAGATTCCGCTTAAAGTTCTGTGAATTGGATGTGAATTTCCTGAAACAGGTAATTAATCATTTGTAAAATCATGAATATTTTTTTATTTTACCATCCTTGTATTCTATTCAATCTTTTGTTGAAAGTCGAGCTGAAGAACACTGTTTGCACATGGGCGTATTTATTTAAAACATATTGTCGTAAAGTTATTTAACTACCTAACAAAACGGTCACTAAATGTTTACAGTAACACTAAAGGCAGTTACCCGAACTTTAATGAATACATAATTCATGCGCATTGGTGTGCAAGGAAATAAATTAAATTTACACAAAATTCATTCCCAGTTACGTAAACGGATTGACGTACGCGAGGACTGAGCTTAAGTTTAATATTCATTGTAAAAATGAATAGAGAAAAAATCCCTAAAGAAAACCAAACACGTCAAAACTGCAAATGTTGCAGACTCGGTTTGATCAAGCCTGTTCATGGATAGTTATGGTTATCGCAAGCTAACGACCACACCCCATAGCACCGGCTTAAGCAGAATTCATCATTTAAACACGTCATCATTTAGAATAATCCGTATGTGTTCATACGGCTTAATATTGTTTATATTAAGAAAATTAAACAGAAAATACACCGAAGTTCGTAAATCAAAATATAAATAAACCTTTTAGTAGCTTTTATAAAACGTTTTTTTTTTAACACCAGAATACCCGTTGGTAAACGTTCGTATATGTTTTAAGCAAATACCGTCACCTACAAATGTATGTAGAACAACTGATGTTCCGTCAACGAGTTTGATATAAAGCTGACCCACATGAAAAACCCCAAAGTCATTTTAGTCGCTCTTTTTTCTGTTCACAAAACTTAATTTTCTACTGAGCTATTTAATTTGTAAAATATTAATGATAGACGAAACTGCCCGACAAAAAAGGTACTTAGTCATTACTTTGACAGATGTATAGGTTTAAATTACTCTAGGTTGAATGCGGTTTGACGTAATAGAGTCGTACAAAGCTGATTTACTAGTATCTGGCTTAGATTACACGATAAGCTGGGTATTCACCACAGCTTCGTCAGCGAAAATCGAATAAAATTCAGGCGCTCTAAAATGGCATAGCGATGACAACAACAACAACAATATAATAATAATAAAGACTTTATTTAGCAAGAGAACTCATTTAAACAAAAAATCAACCTTCCATGAGGTCCTGAACAAGGAACGCTATAAATTTAACAAATTTAAACTATTTAAATACATAAATGTTACATACATATGACTATCAATTTGTATACACCAATGTGTAATATATCTCAAGTATTGGGTTTTAAAATTGTTTACAGATAAAGGAGACCTTTCAAAACTGGATTTGATTTGAAAAAAGGATCATTCCTGTATAGTTTCATCAAACTTGACCAAACAGTTAAGGAAGAGATGTCATTTAGGGGTTTTACTATGTTTAGCTCTGACGGTCATCTTGTTCAGCAGACAGGATCCAATTGAATAATGTTTTGAAGGGACCATCAGCAATGGTAGGATACTACGTCATCGCGCTCCTGCAAAAGGAAAACTTGTCACTTGTTTTGAATTGTATTAATGTTATCTGATCTGAGAAACCATGATTAATAAGCATCGTTCGCCTTAAGATAACCTCATATGAAAAGCTATTTTCATGTGATTTCATAAACTTGTACTATTGATTCCGATTGTTGAAAATAACTAGTAAAAAGTACCATATGATAACGAGAAATGATGAACTTAAAAATCAGAAATATGTATCAGCTGACCTAAGAATTATACTTAAAATTTGATAACATTTTGATAACTGCAATTTGATAAACAGCTTCTAACAAACATATCTAAGACTTTACTCATATACTATCTTTCATGTAAATAATACAGATCTCAATTTTAATCCAGGAAAATGACAACCATTTTTAAACATATACTAGTACTAAAGAATATGAACAAAAAATGAGAAACAATTGTAGACAGTATATGAAGTATTATGTTTGCGCACACTACATTCTGATGATGTAAAACCATACGCCTGTATTTATTTGTAAACACTTAATGTTATTCAAATGTAAAAAATTACAATCAGGAAGATGAGAAATCGTTAAATTGTTACAAATAAGTAGTTATATCTACTCACATTATGTAATCAAAGGCCCACTAATGCTGTATTTGTCATGTTTTGATATTATTTCATTAATTTTATCTAATTATTCATATTTCGTGATTTTAATTTTGATAATACTCTAAAGATAAATTTATAATATGACTAAGTGTCTCATTTGACTTGGTGTATAATTTTAGACTTTGGTAAGTCTCGATGATAAAGTTATGATATAATTCATATAGTTACGTCCCTCTTCACGATACTCCTTAAATTGATATAAAAAAGAATGGCCAATGAAAAATAAAACGTATGTGTGTTTGAAAATAAAATCAAAGCCATATGCGTTTAAAAGCGAACAAAGCACACTCTACTTGTACCTGAACCTTAATTTGTTCAAACAGACTAACAGTTGACCATGAGTTAAGCTGAGTAGAATTGAATTTTAACTGGCCGATATCTGTGGCTGTCAAACATGTCAGTGCCTTGAGATAATAGATAAAAATAGAAACAAAGGCGAAATTCACAGAATGCAGTCCTGCAGAAACGGAAGAGGGTATGAGGGCAAAGAAAGAATGGAAAGGATTAACGAAAGTCGATAATATAGTTAAAATACTTATGTCAATTTGAAGTATATTCCGTAGCAAAAATGTGACAGTCTTTACTAGGAAGTCGAAAACAAATTTATTTCTCAAGCCCGTTTGATTCCCAGAGACAATAGCAGACACGTTTGCATTAATCTCTAATACTACGAAGTTACGGTACGAAATCATAAGAATAACGTACTGAATTAAATTATATAGAGGTTCTGTTTATTTCTTATACTTGTGGCATCAATTCAGTAAAAAATGTCAAGAGTTCTGGTTCTGTGTCTCTTGATATTGTTTCATACCCGCTACATGTATTTGTTCTATATGTGAAATGAAGTGATACCATATACTTTTAACGAAAACCATTGATTTGAAATGGGAGTTTTTACCAGAGATATCATTGGATGCCCATCAGTGGAGCCTTTTGTGCTTCGGACAAATGTTGTCTTAGACTTAGGTAGTTTATGTTTGTTTGTTTTGTTGGATTATAAGTCATACCGTCACTGCAAAACTCTAATGGCGACTTTCTAGCTTTACTGGTGGAGAAATACCTCAGTTGCCCCCTTCTAGCATTATTCAGGTTCGAGCAGATATTTTCCATGTGTTTTTGTCATATTTGTCCTTTTCTTTTTTAATGTTATTTGTGTATCAGGTTGATTCGGAGCTTTTAAACCTTCTTCATAAATTAATATACAGTTGTATCAATTTACTTACTTAGTACAATACATTATACTTATCTGACAATGACTTGTGACTTTGCTGATAGTGATAAATGATTCATTACCAAGTGTGATCATAGTGTTGTTTAAGATATTTCATTGATACATATACATCGGGAAAAATAATTTTACTGTAGCACAAGTTATTTAAAAAAAACTGTTAAAAGAATGGCTTTAAATTATTTAGATTATGTGGTTGTGTAAACTGCTAGTTCAAGATATAAAATAGAACATCGTTAATGATTTATTTTACAAAATGTAGCAAGTTGATATCCAAATAGCAACTCGAAAACATTAAATCATCAAATGAATAATTAAATAACAAAATACAAGATAACGAAAAGTCGACGTCAAGTGCCTCTTTTCTAGGAATATCTTAAAAGTTTCCAATTGGAGGTCCAATGAACATCATTACATATTCTTAATTCATAATTAAACGACATTTCTTAATATTGCGTACTCTTGCTTAAGTTGGTTCTAAGACGCAAGGACAGTAGCTACATGTAACATTTCGATGATTTTACAGTGTAGCTATGTTCTAAAGGTACCAGTCATACTTTATGGTTTGTTTTATTTGTTTATTTTAACAGCCAAAAAACACAATTATGGCGCCGAAACAGGAAAGATGATTTTGGCTATAACAGTCTCTATTTTATTTCTATATGATTATAGTTTTTTGTTTGTTTAGATTAAAGTCACACCAACACAGTTCAGATCAGATGACGACTTCCTTTTTTCAATTCTTGAGGAAGTCCAGTGCCTTTTCTAGAACGAGCTAAAACCTGAATACATCAGTATGTTTTATCAATAACCACAAATAATGTGACCCATTGTTTAAAAGCGTTTACCCCCATTATTACAGTATAACTATTACATGAACAATTAAAAGACGAAATGAGTTTTTGTTAAGTCCCGTGTGTAAACCTCACATTTAACACTGTCATGCGACAATAAGATTTGATAAAATACTGATTAATCGAACTACCTGATACAGTAATATCGGTGAGCTATTACTAATTAATTCATGACGGTCTCATGATGAACTTTTTATCGTCATGTTTCTCTTTGTCTTACAAGTTAATTATCTAGTTTGATAGATAATTCTATAATGATATGTAAAGTTTATCTTATTAAGTTTATAACGACATGTAGTGTTTATCATCTAATTGATATATTATAGATATAGTTAATACCTTGTAGACTGAAGAAAAAACGTGTTTTTTTTCACACAATGTTGTTGTCACAATGGTAAATGTTACACAATTGATATGAACAATTTATTTCAAATGGGTACAAATATTGAAACAAACGTTACTTATAAAGGAGGCTAGACATGCATTTTAATGTTCAATATGAAACTGTTTTTGGTTTCATGCAATCTTTCCACTTAGACGCCATATTACTACAGCGTGGTGATTTCTAGCATCTTACCATATAAAGTCGATGGTACATTCACGTGTGTATGGATTTCACCATAATTTGTTGTTAATTTAATGTTCATAATATCGTAGACACATTTAATGTGTCGATTGTTATGCTGCTGATTATTGTTTTCTTTTATTTGTTGTTGGGTTTTACGTCACACAATCATTTATTGTAAAGGTCATATTGCCCTTTTCCAGCTCAACTGATGGGGAAGACTTTAGGTGCCACTCTGAGCTTCCAGGCATTAAAGCAAACCGACGTTTCGTTAGCTAACTGGATAAATAACTCATATTAAAGAATTCAATGGCCATGTCTGGACAAGAGATCATGGGTGGTAATGTAAAATTGCTTCACCATTGATGGTAAAAAAACTTGCATCGGTTTAATGTAATTATTTAATGCAATGATTAATAAGGTAACAATAAATTACATTCATGATTTGTTTTCAAATAATAAATTTAGAACTTACAAATTGTTAGATATGTCGCAATTTGATAGGTTTCATATAATGTTGCCAAAAATGACTTGTTCTAACAAGCGTTAGGCGTGGACTCAATATCATGTAATTGAAGGTCATTTGTATCGTGCATGCAGTAGGCGCGCCCTTAAGCATTATAAAAACTACTAGAAACTGTCCGGTAACATACTGAACCTTTTTCTATTTACAGCATTTAGTTTACTTAGTTTGATATCTGCAATAGACAATGCGATCTTATCAATATTGTTATATCCTGATTTATGTTTTGTTAACGAGTTATTCGTGTGATAAAAAATACAAAGTACAATAGCTATGTCTGCCATATCATATTATGTTTTATATGTAGTGACGACAATTTGTTTAACCTTTATACAGATCTTTATCTACTGTCTCATTTTCATTATTCTAATTGTTACTTTTATAGTAGTGCTTTCATATCCAAGATCACACTGTGCCATTTGTGATTTATATTAGGCATTAAGTTTTACAAGCTTTAGACCGTTCCTTTAACTAAAGATGTTGTTGTGATAAAACTGTCAACTTATTAATTAGTTCTTAAACAGTAAACTGTTATCCATTAATTACTTTGCTATAATAATAGTTATATACGCTTACAATGTAATTTAAGAATGCGACTTCAAGATTACAGTGAAAGCACAAACATAGCAGTATAATTATGATAAAAGTGTAAATTTTTAGATTAATTCTAAAACAGTAAACTGTTATTCATTAAATTGTTTGCTATAATAATAGATATGCGCTTACACTGTTATTTAAGAATGATATTTTTTTATTGTTTCTAAAGCGATGATAGTGAATACAAATGTAACATAATAATTATTATCATTTTAACCTTTTAACCTTCGCCACGCTGGACCCGAAAATGATTCGCCCCTTTTGAACTAACGAAGAGACTGACCAGAATGCATGGAAATATTGCATTTATAATCATTGCTACACTAATGTAAGAGTTGCTGATAATCACAGTAAGCTTTATGCATGTTTTTCGTTTATTAAAAATTTTATTTTGTAACTCCTGAATTAATGTTAACAATTAACATTAGCAGTATCTAATGCCCAGTCGGTGAAATTAGTTCATTCAGTAGGACACCCCTTGTAAACGGTGACTCTGTCATATTTGGTTGACCTGTTAAGACGAGAGCCCGTGATACCCTTGTTATAGAGCCCTCAACCAACGCAAAGCTGAAAAAGGTAAACACAATTTATGAAAATGTACGTGTTTTTTTAAATGATTGTTTCTCAAAAATAATCGATGAATGCTTTGCTTGTATCATTCTGGTTGCAATTGCGATATAAAATACCACCTAATGACATTATCTTATACGAAATATCAAGTCATGCGTTTTCGTTAACGAGAAGACACATCTTGAGTTCTTTCTTTACCATAAAGTTCACATTGACCCAATTAATTGTTTACGTAAGGTTGTCCCAACTTCCTCTTGTGCTCAGCACAATGAAATACTAAGATTAAAATTCAAATGCAATTCAGAGATCCATGAGATGTTGGCACAATCGGCAATGTGAATGAGCTCTCGCAAATGGCCTGGAGGCAAAGGAACCATTCAAAAAAGTCGTTATTGTGTAGTTTTGCCAGATTACCTTCGTGAAATGAAAAGATGATCGCCAAATTGATTTGGATATCATTGATAAACTGGTAACTTAAAACATTAACAATCAAGAGTCGTACTGTAATTAGCAGACAAAGGAAGAACGATTAAAAAATGCCTGGGCAGTGGAAAATATGTGATTTATTCTTCAAAGAACGGGGACCGGTGAGATACAGTTTGAGTCTAACAAGGAAGTGCACTAAACTTCCTCTTATCAGGCAGATATGCGGGTTATGCATTTCATACCACGTCATTATCGTCCACCTTTTCCGATAAAAACAATGTTTTCTAGAACGTTTCTTTTGTTTTTACTGTCATGTAAATAATTGTTTTCGCTTTTTATTGAGGTGTGAGTTGACATCATATATTTTGAATATGCAGTCGTTAATTTACTTATCTACGGCGACGTCCGAGCTTTTTTAAAAACAAATCAGGCCGGTTTAACATATACATTAAGGATAGATCTGATAAGGAAGTTGAACTTCGAGTAAAGTTGAATTGGGTGCTATGTTTGCAAACAAATATCTGATTGGTTGATCTTGTATCGAATTACTCATCATATTGAATTTTGTATACTAGCTACACGTATGTGTTTTATTTACCAGAAGGAACAAATATAAACGATTGTCACTACAAACTTCTCAAACATCTAATTCAACTTTACTCGAAGTTTAACAGGAACATGTATCTGTGTATCTCAGTTCAATATTTAGATATTATATAAAATAATAATTAGCCAACCAATAAGAATGAGAGACTTGAGGATAAATATTGTAACATTATAAATGTAAAATTTATGTACTATATACTTAACATTACGCTTTTGAAAGTTGTGTATTATTGTTTTATAATACTGCACGTTTGTAACGTCGCTTTTCATTTAATAATCATGACGTTTATGTAATTTTATATACACGGCTGCTGTCACGGCTGATTGCAATATAACCATCGCCAAGCCCCTCGAGTTATATTTCCAAACAACCGTTTATATACGACCATATAACCTGTCAAAAATCTGTATAACTATGAATGGACACCGTGAGATGTCGAGTAAGAGTTATATGGTATTATCCTCATAATTTATCTTTTCGTCCTGGCTTAAACCTGTACATGAGCAAACGAAAGAGAAAAAGTTTAATTGTAAATGTTAATGTAATTTTGAAATATTTTGATCACAAGATTATTTTAAGGTTAAATAATCAGAACCTGAAAGACAAAATTCACTTACAAATGCTCGATACATATGACTGATAGTTTTAAGAATGTTATTCTGAAGTTTTATGATAATTATAAATACTTCAAAATATCAAATTATTTCATACAAGAAAGCTATCAAGTGAGGTTTATTTAGTGCTGATACTATTATATTGGTCTTCTTGTACTTTGATTTATTACGTAGTTTACAAAAACTAATTCGTGTACATCCATATTAGTATATTTGAAAGACGCATAAACTGGTGAATTGAAGAATACTTACAAACACGTATTAAGATATAACAGTAAAGATTGTATAAGTCAGTTCGTTTTTATTTCCTTAAAACAGTTGTGACGTCAACGCAAGTGTTTGAACTATTATAATGGACTGGTATTCATAGAGTACATTTATTCAGTTTCGACCTCAGTTTTCTTCTCTCGTACATTGTTATTCTAAGTACGTGCGGTTTTTTTTAAATTTCACATTTGAGTACATTACTCAGGAAGTTAAAACGAATGCCCGGTATAACTATTGTCATACGAACATCACGTGCCAATGATGTTTATATAGTTTTTTGTAGTTCTATATTTTGAACTTTGTAATTGAAACCGACAATAGTGATGTATATAATAACTAATCTTTGTAAGTATATCCCGTAAAATAATCTCAGATGCAAAGAAAATAAGCGACATACCCCAGATAAATAGACACGAAAGTGCCACTTGCTTAAGATATTACTATAATGTTGATAAGTAAGTGGTTTTATATTGGGCTGAAGACTGTCATATTACATGTATTAGCTCGAGGCCAAAGACCGAAGACTAAGATGACAGTCTAAAGCCCAATAACAAGGCCATTCTGAAAATACTTAATTATTGAGAGTTTTATTAATTAAATACAAATAATCTAAAAGAAAATCACCTTTATTTTTTCCTTGCGCTGAAATCAATGACTACTATAAGAGTCATCCGGTTCGTTCATAATTCTGTACAATTTCGTTTTGTGAGGTGTTGCAAATGAGATTCTTGTTTTAAAAACGTTTCGGACACCTACCTCGCAGCAATTCAAAATGGCGACGTTTTTAATGGGGAAAAAAAGAATCATAATGGCCGAGTTTGGGACCCATTCAAAAATTTTCCAATCTCAAAATAGCTGAGTGTTTTCATAAAGGCCGTACTTTTTGTAAAATTGACATGTTTTAAGTTTATTATGTCGTGGTGAACTTCATATTAGCCTAACATTTGAAGCGAAATCGTGCCAAATATTGAAGGGTAATTAATAATAGGTTCTTAAATATTACACTTAGACACACAAACTAATCAGGGAGTTAGAAAATAAATATATATCAGTTAAACCATTTAATATATACCGATTTGGAGATAATTTCTGGTCAAATGACAATATAAAAGCAATTTTACATCAAACTGTTGATTGAAAAACATCCACTATAGTTTGGCGATAACAAACATTCCTGTTTACTTATTAAATAAATGGTTTAAGAAATCAAATTGCACGTTTTATTGACTTACTGCATAAAGTAATGTTTATGAATGGTGATAAAAAATATTAAAGAACAAATGTAAAGTTGTACGGAATAAGGAAATGCATTTAATTTAGATTTCCTGGTGTGATTTAAACCGGATTTCAAAGTGAATTATCGCGGATCACAGTGACTTGCCAACCATTTATTATTCTATGGTTCTTTAACATCTTTCGTTTTTATTAGTGTAAATCTTTTAATCATATATTTTGCACGTGATTGCCTTTTTAAGTATTCAAACTAAGAAATCCGGATGTTTAAAGCAGCGTCTCTTCCTTAAGTTGCACACATTGAAAGCAATGTAAAGAAAATAAACAAATAATTTAAAATCACAGGCCCGATTTTACTTTGTTTGTTCATAAGCAATATTGAAAAGTGCAACATTTTCCACGCTCCCTATCCGGCACCGGTTCAAGCAGTTATAACGGCGAACCAGCAAAGTACAAAGTAGAGACTTTTCCAGCATTACTTGTCATGGAAGATCTCAGATGCCCATTTGTGCATTTTTTAAGTCACGGGCGGGAATTTGATATACAAAGGTGATGAGCAGGTAGTTTAAAGTAAAGGGCCTTACGCAACGTACACTCCCTAAAACAAATATAATGTAGATAGTTAAACAATCTTACACAAGAAATACAAATGTATTTAATAAAATAAATTACTTTAATTCAAATGAGGCAATGACTAATTTGTCTGAAATGCATTTAATATTTTGCAAAATCATAACGGCATTGAAATTTTGATGCAGGTTTTAATGTAGTGTAAAGATGTTACAGATATCTCTATTGCTTACATCAAAGGATGAATTGTGCAACACATCCGGAAACAGTCCGTATCTTGACGTGATTGTCAAGAAGGGGAAAAGAAAATTAATATTCGCCGCATTTTTTGACTGCATTAAATACAATACATATTGTTTTTGTCAAAGAAATGCTATTCAAAAGAATTGATTGATTTACCTTGACTACTTTAATAAAAGCTGAATAGCAAGGCAAAGACAAATATCTGATTTACAGATACAATTAATATACTGTTTACTGTTGATTTACATGACAATTTTTTTTATCAAACAAGGCGTTACCCGTTATTTGTTACGTTGGTACATGTATTCCTATGTCACTCGCGATATGTTAATATGATAAAAGATGTAAAATTTGTATTTCATCAACAAATTTAGTGCATTATTGCATTTCAAAAGAAGAAATAACTAGTTTTGTCTGAAAGCACAAAACATAAAGAAAAAAGTGTGAATGTAGTAAAGATTTCACTAATATCTCTACCTCTGTTTACAAAAACTAACTCCATACTAAATGGGATATACGTATTTTGTGACGCAATGTTTATCGTCCGTATCGTGTCAAAAACAATTTATTTTTAAAGTATATTATTAAAATAGAAAAATATTTAATTATGTCTATTCAAAAGCATCAATTTATAATCACGACTCTATTTAATTCAAAGCTGAATAATCATAAATACAAATACATTTGTATTATTAAACGATGTTTTACATGACAACCACATGACAACCAATTATTTACATGTAATTTGAATGTCTTAAGTAGTAATATGTTCCCTTGATATGTGTATGGCAAATCATCTCAAATTATCATCATCATGCAATAACTATCATCACGAAATCATAAGTTTAAACAGAATATTTACGATACAAATTCAGATAATACTGCTACTTATGGATGACGGTAAATGCCCTCTTGAATTTACGTCATTTAACTTTGCTTGGTGCGACACCCTTAAGGGACTTCACCCTATATTGTGTAAAATTCTGGAAACAAAGTGATCCCTCGGAAGCATTAATCACAACAAAATTACATAAGAATTGCAGGCTCGGTTTGATTGAGTCTGTACATGAGAGATTATGAATACGTGCAACATCCCTCACGCCCCCTAGCACCGGCTTGAGCGGTACTCAATTCTCAACACTTAATAGTGCTGGCATCAATGATCCCGAAGGACCAGAAAATATAACAACACTGAAGTGAAGTACGGGGCAACTTTTTACAGCTGCCACACGGCACTTGACACCTGCTGTTGTGAAGTACAAAATTCTGGAAACAAAGTGATCCCTCGGAAGCATTAATCACAACAAAATTTCATAAGAATTGCAGACTTCATTTTCCTTGTTTGTGGTTCTTCAAAAGTGCTTTTATTTGGGTAATTTTTAATATAAAAATATTGTTAAATAAAATACAAAATGTAAGTCTGTGAATGTCTATACATAAACTGATAAAAAATTGAATAAGCACATACAAAGGCATTTCCATTAAAATATTTTCTGCAGATTAACGTTTAGAAAAGGGATATCCTCAATAGCAACAATAAATAAATATATGAATAAGTAAATAAATGGACAAAGTAGAAACAGAAGGGCAGGCAAACATAAAGGACGACAGCAATTCCTATTGGACAACACGTCCTATCTATTTGTTAATTCAATGTAAAATTTTATCATTTAATATCATGATTGTCATCTGTTCAATCAATGAGTTAAAAAAGTAAATATATATACATAATGTCGTTTTAGCATATAAACGATATAATTATGAATTATCAGCTTACTGTAAACAAAGTAGATAACAATTTAGAATAATATTCATTCTATGAAAGAGATAATGTACATAATGAAAAGGAAAGAAAACAGTAATCTATATGATATGTATGTGTATGGGTACTTTTAAAATTCATACAAACTTATCTGCTGTGAAGTAGGTGAAGTAGACAGTCAACGAAATGTTTTTATCTCTTTTAAATAATTCGCCTGTATGCCAATCCTTTAATTTTGCGTGGGCTGTGGATTATATATTGTTTGTTACTTCATGATAAAATTCATTATGAAACGCTCATACTAAGTAATTTCAGAAATTATCTTTTTTAAATAATATATTCATTTTTCTTACTAAAATATATTACTTGATATACAAGTACGTTCTCGGTGAAAAATATTAAGCTTAACACTTACTCTGAACATTAAAATTGAAGGCTTTGCTAAATTCTAATAAAAGACGTGCATCATGTTGGCAAGCGTCTGTTAAAATACCCGTGATAAATAAGTCAACAGGTTCATCTCGCAATATATTTATAAGCAATAGAAGATTAAACTTTGGCAGAGAAAAGGGAAATTTTACATTTTTGCAAAGAGTAGAAAAAAATGAAAATGTGTAATTAAAGTAGCTTCGGGTCTCGAGTCATTTTACATTATATAATAAAATGTTTGAATGCATGTGGTTGAAAAAGTAAAATAATACAATTTTGTGTAACAGTATACACCCCATTTTCAATCATTCGGTATTTTGATACATTCGCACACTGTCAGATAATATCAAAATACTAGTATCACATATCATGTATTGTTTTATTACTTTGACGTAAGACCGTCGCAAAGAGTACGGGTAACCCCCGTTAGCGAATAAATGTAAAGAAGAGGAGTAAACATTAAAAGAATACATGCTTCTGCAAATAAAGTGAATATATATGTTTCTACGATGTATAAATGTGGTCACTAGCAATTTATACGTTGTATACGGCAACGGCTTTTTTGAATACAACTGGATGGGGTATCTAAATTTACGTCATTTAGTTATTCTTGTCCTTTATATGATACTGACGCTTTAGGGATACATTAAGATTCAGTCAGTATTGTTTTGAAATGTAATCATTGTAACATTATTATTACGTCAAACAAATATGAAAACAGCAAGTCAAAATGTTCAGTTGGGGTGAACTTTGAGTGTCATCGTTCTATTCTAACACAATTAATTGTTATGTAAGTCCGTTACTTATTTATAGAGAGTTAAACACAGTTACAGTTAGTAATGGCTCATTTTTTTGAATACCTAACTGGAATTAAAAAAAAATGTATTAAGCACACGTCAGTTACAAAAATTATACCAAGTTGGATGCCATCTTCTATTCACATGGCATCATATTTGGAATCGCTGTTATCATTATGAAATGGAAAAATCCTTTGCACCCTTAAGCCCCAGTCACACTAGAGCTTACGACCATTGAAGACCAGTTCACGATCACCAGTGACCTCTGGTCGCAGACAATCTTTAAAACGTCTTACGACGGTCATCGGTGATCTTTGGCAGTCGCAGGTTATCTTATTTAGGTCCCGCGACCAATTTCAGTCGTAAAGAGGTTTTTGAGCTTGCACAAAAACCTCCTTGCGATCAAACAGGTCGCTAGTGATCTTATAAGGTCTTAAGGCTGTCGCACGATGGTCGTTCGGAAGTGCGACAATCTTACGACAGTCATTAAAAATTGCCACTAGTCACTGATAATCCTAAGTAGTCTTTAGTAATCGTGTGATGGTCGTACGACAAGTTGTAGGTGATCGCATGTTATGACACGGGTAGTCGTAAGTAATCCCAGGCAATCTTGAGACCATCGTACGTTTACTTATGACCTGTCGTACGATTGTCAATGATGATTTGTCTTACGATACTCGCAAACGTAAATTTATCTCTGCATAAATGGTTTTGGTCGCAGACAATCGCTGATAATTGTCAGTTTTACAAGTCGCCGGTGGTCGCAAGTAATCGTAAGCTCTAGTGTGACTGGGGTTTTAACTAGTTCCTTCATAAAATACAAGCGCAAGTCGTTACGGTTTTATGATTTTAAGACCACTTATACTTTTAAGAAATGTCGTTTACAATATACAAAATACGCAATTTGCAACAAGGGTCCGTGCGTACTTGCTGTAAGGTTGACCTATATTGTGAACCCGTTTTGATAGACATTGTCATATAATAGGGCAACGTATAAAAAAGGTTATTATTTGCGGCTTACGTATAACTTTTAAGTTATTTGTCTTTTTTTCTAAACACCTAAACAATGTGTTGGATTGGATAAAATTTGTAGTTTTAAACATACATGGTTACAGCGTTTCTACGTAAATATTTCATTCATAAAACATAGTAATAAAAATATAAAAGGAAGTTCACCCTGTTAACATACCGGCTAAGTCGCTAACTTAGCGACAGGAGATATATTTACTAAGTTGTAATACAAAATCACTGATTTTTCTACCTTATGACTTCAAGATTAATTGAAAACCCGATTTATATCGATTCAAGCATTTACAATGAAGTTTATATCTATGAAAAGATTACATTCATGCCATTTAATATAGTTTACTCTGTTCGTAAATCAATCCATCAGTTAGTAAAATAGTTTTAAAAAATATAATAAAGTGTCTATAATTATAATTATTGTGATGCTTTTAAACGAAAATCATCTATAATAATACAGTTTGACATCAATCAGATATTAAATAGAACGTTAAAATATACTCAGTTGTGTGGATATGGGACATTTTGTTATACTTATTGAATGAAAGTATTAGTTTATTTGATATCAAAATTTGTAAACAAAATAACATTTAATTAAAATTTGACAAATTAACACAATGTTGTTTTACAAGTAGCTATCGGTCATAATTGAAAGATGCATACTTGGAAGTTTGTTATGATGCTTTTGCCTTTTGTTATAATAATTATTGAATGGGACACCAGTCAGGTCAATGCAGTGTCGAACATTGTTTTCTGAACAGTAGAATAGGTTGATCCAACGGATCCTGATTATTTTTCATATAACTTTAGAATTACCCTTTCGCTGTAAAGGTAAGCACAATTCAGTTAGTAATTAAATTTCAAAGACATGTAGACCATTGTGTAGTAACTATAATCTGCAAAACGTGACATCAAACATGCTAATATTGTACTCAAGTTAGTTTACAGAATCTCAACGTAACCAAGTGCACATTTTCTTTGGCTATTTAAAAGTACTATTCGAGAAGAATGAAAATCTTTTATGATAATTAAGACTACATATTTAACGACGACGAACACAAACCAGCAAATTCAAATTGTGAAAAAAGTACTTTGATTATGCTACCACGTGTTTTGTGTCTAATCATGCTTTCCTCTCGTGTTTGCCGACGTGGTTGTTTTTCCTTTTATATTTTATTTGTTTTGGTTTGTTCTTTTTCATATATTGACGATTTTATTATTTTGTTCATTGAATCGTTCCGAAAGTTGAAACACTGTCAAAAAACTATTTTAAGAACCCTATGATATCAAATAAATGAAAGTGTATGATAACCTTCACAGTGGAGGTATATTTGGAATTTGCCCTTGTTCAGAAAAAATGACTGCAGGATAAAATATCTGTACTATTACTTGTGTCAACTCATACCCTATTATTTGATGTCTTGAATATACTCCACAATGTCAGACTTATCCGTATGAAAATGAAAGCTTTCTTAAACAGTATAATATTCAACCAACAGTTTGAGTTTAAAAGAGAACTTTAAGCTTGTGCGTATGTAAAAATCTAACTTTCTTAAACCGTATTAAATAGAAGTAAAAGTTTGAGACTATCTTTTCTCTGCATAGCTTTCAGATGGATGTATTAGTTTGTGATATATTTAAACTGATTACAATTCTCATTTCATCTGAGTTGACACAAAATAGTCAAAATACATTATACATGTATATTAAGATCAATAAAAGTAAAAAAAATCACTTTTTATCAGGAGATTTACAAGAAATTTGTGAATAATGTTTTAAGAATACAGTAAATAAGGTCTAAAGGTACAACATATTAGGCCTAAACCTAACATAGGCACAACCTTTAACACATCCTCTTAAATCGGCCTTAGCTTTTTGTAGTAAAAATGTATCATATAAAGATATAGGAAGAATTAAATGTCTAGTAAGTGTAACATACCACTGTTGACAAGGAAGATCTGAGTTTTTTTATAATGTGATATAAAGGCTTTCACTTAATAAGCGTGTATAAACAATAAAGCAGGCTTTTTTTCCCTCGTTATGGAGGTATTACACTATCCACGTACTAAGTATTTCATTCATAAAACGTAGTAAGACCAGTTTATGGCTATTTACTTGAAATTATTTTTTTCCTGTTCACGATTAAAAATTTTACAAACACCATGCTTTCTTGGTTGTGAAGCTTATTATCTTTTTTCTGGAAAGACAGACATTTTGACTTGTTTACAAACGTTAAAATCTTTTTAATGACAGTCTTGCATTAGGACGTTACCAGTAGGTACCTATATGTGACCAACAAATTGTTTTTTTCTAAGATTTATGTATTTATTTTACTGATAACATCGTTTACTTCCTTAAGAAAACACAGATATCGAACGTGTAGTCAGGTTCAAAGAAACTAACATCAAGGTCAATTTGACTTGCCTAACATATTTAAATTAGCACATGCTTTGATTACCAATATATTCTTAACTATAAACCACTCGAAATCAATGTGTGTTACTTTAGTGGATTACATCAACCGAACATGTATCTTTAAAGGCAAAAGCAAAAAATGCTTACATATATCTGTTATGATTTATTGACCAAGTAAAGTGAATGAAAAGTTTATCTAATGACCAAGGTATTGTCTTTATTTATCTTACTCTTATATTATACATGTAACAACTGGCGTGTTAGTCATTGAATCATACTGTAATCTTTTAATTACATAAGTTTTTTTTTTATATAAATTTTAAGGTTAAGGTATATTAACCTCCTTCTGCATAACGACGAGAAAATATTTAGAACTAACCTATAAAAATACACTGAAAAGGTTTCCTGAACCGGTATATTATTTTTTATAAATCAAACTACATTATTTGCTGTCTCATTTTTGTTACGTTATACCTTTTCAAAACTGTGTAATACCGTCGTTAAACTAGTATCAATTGAATCAGAACGAGACAGATAATTTAAATATAAATTTTACGTCATTCACTCTTTCTTTATAGATGATGTTTATTGAAATTATGATACTAATAAATACTAGGGGGAAAAAGTTTTTTAGGACACACGTATTTTATATAAGCCAGTAACTTTAATACAGAAATAGATGTTTACAGATTGTAACACTCATTAATGGTTGAACTATGTGTCTTTTCATTTTGAAGGGCTATAAAATACTAAAAATGAAAAATGCAGTTTGTGTTTGTAATAGATATCAACTATATAACGACTTACGTTTGATTTTAAATTATGGTTAACTTTCGAACACTTAAAGTGCTGGAAGTTTAACTGTCACGTGTGTTTCATATGTCTCACTTGACAACTTGACCTATTATTATTTAACCCTTTAAAGTGCAATCAAGTTGTTGTCATACTTTTCTATTTCATCATACCGAGCAGGAAACTTAAACAGTATAGAGATGATAAAATACTGTCACGGCTTAGATAAGAATCATTTCAGTGTGCAAAAAATACTTCAGTATGTTTTTTTTTCTATATTTGTGTGTTTGTCAAAGTTTCTGTTATACGGTTTACCGTTTCCAGTTGTTTCTTTTTTTACGTCAAACATGTTTTGTCAGTACATTACATGTACATTTCACAAGTTGTACTTGTTCCATATTAAATGATACAGTGTTCTCAATTTTGAATGAATTTCCTTACTATGTTGAAATTTGTAAATGTATAGTCTCCATCCTTGCCCTGCTTGTATTCGTAACTTCGCTTTGCGCCTTACCGATGATCCGTTGTGGTGGTAAGTAATATTTTGGGTGGGGGAAGTTTAGGGCAAGATTGGTTGTGTGGTCGGAGGGTCGCTCTCCCGTGTTGTTCTTAATTTTCATAGTTTATATTGTTTGAATTCACACATGAACCTTCATATACATATATTGAAACATACCCAAGAACACACAAATGCACCAGCACATACATACGCACGCACGCGCATACACTCGAAAACATTTTTGTTACATATACGATTATTCATAGATCTATATAAGTTGCACATTACCACGTTTCTATGACGTTAACAAACATGTTTTGATATAGATGTCATACATATACTACAGTTAAAGAATTGCATGTCGGGAAACCTTTTTCCTGTGGTCTGTGCACCATATCATGTCATATATGTCTTCAATATTGTCAGAAAGTTTGAATTTTTAACCACAATTTACTTCTTATATCAACAAATTATAACGATTAAATAGTAGTAGTATTTAAGACCGCGGTAAGGGGAAATTTTGTAAATGAATAATTTGTGTTCAATTTTTAAGATTACGCGTCCTGTTTCTGTGTGTTTTTTTTTCATTCAGATATTATTTTTTCCTACTGTTATTTAAACAATTTCTTTTCCCTGGGAATTTGATTAAGTTTACGTACTAGAATTAACCAATCCTTTATTGCTGTCTATACTTGTGTGTGTATATACATGTATGTATGTCGAAAAAATGTTTAAACCATGTAAAGATGGTTTTACGTTTTATTCACGAGCATGGTACATAATATGAGGACTTTGTTTGTATTAAATGACAAATCTGTACTTTTCTTTAATTGTTTTTGAAACGCTTTTTTACTTATGAAAATAGTGTGATGAATATTACATAAAATTAACATTAAGTCTGTCTTTATTGCAAGGAAGTATTTTTTATCATGTACTTTATCAGAATAAATATTTCAAGCATTTAATTTATAACTGCTCTTCAAAATTCAAGTGTCGGCGTTCTTCCATAAACTGATTCAACACTAATCCAATAGAGTTTTTATGTAATAGCTTTTTTTTAAAAATTAGCGAGATAAGTGTTTACATGAATGAGTGAAAAATTTAAAACCGTGTTGACCTTTGGTTTATATTAAACATGAACATAGATAAGTCGAGGAAAGATTATTTTCATCAATAGCAATAAGGAAGCTTACGTCCGTTTCCTGATTGGCTGAACTGAATGAAAATTAATATATAACATATATCTTATCTTGTGTGTATTATGCTGTATCTTTTTATACTTCATACACGACAAAAACAAATTAGCCGCGTCACGACAAAACCAACATAATGGGTTTGCGACCAGCATGGATCCTGACCAGCCTGCTCCACGCAGTCTGATCAGGATCCATGCTGTTCGCTTACAAACCTTATTACAATTAGAGAAACTGATAGCGAACATTATGGATCCTGATCAGACTTCGCGGATGCGCAGGCTGGTCTGGATCCATGCTGGTCGCAAACTCATTATGTTGGTTTTGTCTTGACGCGGCTCAAATACAGTTAAGTGTAATTGGTTTTTCAAAATTTACTAATACTTTCGTAATAACATGATAGTCTCTCACAATAACATAAAAGGGAGATAAAATCTTTAATGTATTATTCAATTAATAAAATAATATAATTTAAAGAGTTGCATGTTTCATAAAAGTCGCCCAACTCATCAGGGAAGAAACTCTGATGTATATAATAGTTAACCTTACAGTTTCTGTTTGTTTACGCTCATCCTAAAAGAAAACATACAAAGTACATTCAGAGGCACTTACATTTTTCGGTTTGTGAACGGATTTTATATACAAAATTCAACATATCATACTTACTACTAAGCATTTTATTTACAATTCATTGACAAGAAAGGAGAGAAAATAACAAAACAAATATTCTACTGCAAAATGAAAAATCATTGAATGTCTGTAAATATCGTAACAAAATGAAAATACAGTATCACTATCACTAAATCTGTATGTTAACCAGTTTATACAGAAAAATGTAAGTGTCGGGTTACAAGTGTCTCTGAGTGCAGCTGTCATGCTGACGTTAATTTTTTAATTGATCTTAATTCTCAAAGTTCATATTACTGAATATTCGTTTAAATGCTCGTTATGTCTCAGAAATTATCTTATTTTGATTTCTCAAAAGATTTTTAATGTTGGTGTGCTTTTATAGTAACTACAATGTATCCAAAAAGTAACATTACCTGAACAACCTTTTTTATTTGTTGCTTTTTATAAATTAGTACAGTTATATTGATCTTTTTTATTTTGTATGAAGTCACAGTAACGTTACTACAAATGTACTTTGTTTTCCCTCTTTTAGGAAATTTATTGTACATTTATTGCTATACTTCCTTCAGATAACAAGCATCTAAACTTCTTTTCAATTTTTATTTAACATTATAAAATTCATATTAATTCTACCTTTCTAATGAAGTAAAAAAAACTTTGTTTTTCACAAGCCGCTAAATTAAGGAATAAATAACACTAGGATAGAATAAAATAGCTTTTTCCCTTTTACAGCCAGTTCTAAATTCATAATTATTTTTACCGAAAAGTAATATATTTATAGTGTTTTAATGATCTAGAAATTTGTTTAACATTTTACCGAGTGACAAAATGTCGATTAGCTTTATGTTAATCGGGAAAATTAAAAGTGAATTTTTCATATATTTTTTAGATTTTTCCATAAGACAAACAGATAAACAAGTTAGAGTAGTGTTACTCATATTTCAAGCGTTTATGACGCAATCACACATATATTCGTGTATATTGTCAAAAGAGCTGTCCCATATTTGTTTTTCTTTAAAAAATGTTGACAATAAATAATTAATGTTATCTATTTGATAAAACCTGCAAGTTAATTGTTTAGATTGAAGTAATGCATCATACACTACTTCCATATATTATTCGTAATAAAGTTTTTGGCAGGTTATATGGCCCTATATAAACGGTTGTTTGCATATATAACCCGAACCGCTTATATAACGCCATATAATCTGTTATTAATCTTTATAGAGAATTCATAATATAGCAAACTTCTTTTTTAGAGAAAAAGGTGAGATTTTTTCGTAAATTGACAGCAGTCGTGTATATAATTAGTTATAAAGATCGTTGACAGGCTATATGGCCCTATAGCCGCTAGGCCGTGTATATAAATCTATATAAACGTCACGATTATCCAATGAAAAATGACGTTACAAACGTGCAGTATCATAAAAAAATATAAACGTCACGACTGTCCAATGAACAGGAACGCTACAAACGTACCGTATCATAAAATTAATGACAGATATTTTGGAAAGACATATACACTTTGTTTTCATAATTAGTTGGTGCAATATTTTTTTTATATTTACTTATACCTTGTTCTATATAATAACATTGTTGAGATTAATAAATCATTAAAAAATAACCTAAAAAACAACAACAACAAAGCTAAAAAAAAATCAGAACTGTTATTTTGGCAGTTCAGCTGTGTGAAGTACAAAGCTTTGTATAAATCTTATACCTCTTTCTATCATTTACGTTTATTTTTTTAAAGATAGATAAATCGCACGTTTGACCAAGATAATGAATATTTATTTTTTGATTGGCATGCTTATATGAAATGCGAATCTACTGATGTGGGATGAAAGTAGGACAAATTATTTGCAAACTTTATCATTTGTCATTTTTCAAGCAGCATAATTTAAGACAATCAAAATTGGACATTTCCTTTGTTGTTATCAATATTTAAATTACCAACGGATAAAACGCCCATTGTAGACCTATTAACTTTAATCGAGACTCTTTTCAACAGCCCTAGTGACTGTGAGATAACGGCAGTCGAAAGTACTTTTTTAAATATATGAGGCAATTCAAAGGTCAGAGAGTATCTGTAAAATAGCTAGGATATAGTCATGTTTAAGCTGACGTGGATATTATTAGTTATAACGATTCTTGACAAGTTATATGACTTAAATAAACGGTTGTTTGGAAATATACCCAGACGCTGGGTTTAAAATTTTCATACGGCCTTAAAAACCTTCAAAAAATTTTTAAAGAATGTAATACAGAAAGCATAAATTTTTTTAGAAAAAAAGGGCTTCTACAAAATAAAACATTATCGTGAATACGTAAAACAATTAAATCAAAATTTAAAAAAAACGACTTTGCAAACGTGCGCTATAAATTTTTTAAATTTTTTTGTATTTTTACAATTTTTTTAATACTAAAAGATCATATCATTACCGATGAAAAGAGCGTTAAGGGCGTTGGAGGGTAAACACTATTTCGTAGAAATTAATCTGCGTCAAATGTGGTTTTTACACAAAGCTAAAAAATAGATTCAAACTCTAGATTAGATATATATTAATGTACAGGTGTACTCTATTATCTTTCTTGTCTTTTTTTAAACAGTATTGACGTACTTAAGAGGTTTTTAGATTCAATCAGTATTGTTTAAAAAATTACTAACTGAACTATAGCTATTTTAAGATTTGTATGACGTCAAGATTTGCCAGATATATCAGTGGGGGTAAACCTGGAGTGTACTAATAAACAACTTTACTTAATATAGTGATCTTAGTACTCGATTATGCTTTCTTTACAATTAGTCATCGTAGGACTGATTTTTTTGTAGGACATTCATAAAATGTTTTGTGAAAATTGACGTAAATATATCCCCAAGTATGAGGTTACTTATATTACAAAACTGGTGGGTCTTTAAGATATAGAGGATATTGAATGAGTGTAGTTTAATACTAAATTTATTGAACGAGTTGAATAAAATCATATTATGCGAGCCTCTGGTGAGCATAATATTGTTTTATTCAACGAGTTCAATAAATTTAGTATTGAATCTGCACGAATATAATATTCTTTTTATCACATATATAAAATAAGAACAGTAAATTGTTAAAATGAGTAATTTTTCAATGACGCGCCTATAGTGTAACGCTAACATTAGTGCGCTTTAACGCTATGTTTCTATATAGCGCAATTGACGTCACGTCAAAGTGTTATTACACTAGTGTAATATCGTTTTTATTAAATGGCTTTATTACACTCCTGCGCCGCGTTTTATGTGATAATTTTATTTATTTCCGTTGCAAAAACATAATTATTCTACAACGAATTTATATTTCTGATTTATTAATGTTTGTAGTATTTTCATTCTGTAACATGAGACGTATTCTCAAACCAAGGGAATTCATCTTAAGCATGATAAACAAAGCAATTAAACACATCACAAGAACATCCATTTGCAGTCTTTTTACATGAGTTGTTTGTTAAAAACCTGCAATGTTTAACCTTCAGAACAAAAGTGTTTCAACCATAGAAACATGGAAAGAGCTAAACAAAACTTTTAGTTTCACAGGTCCAAATTTCTGACTCGGTTATGTTGATTCTGTTTTGATTATGAGCTAAATATGTGCAACTTAACAATAAAGTCATATTCGATAGCGTAGTGTAGAGCTGTTTTAACACTAAAATATTAGAATATTTCTCTTCTGTTCTTACGTACTAAAAATAATTTGCTGTAAGCATGGTCCAAATTAATTTTACCGTTTCAGCAGTTTTTGCTAACTCGTTTTAAATGTTTAAAAAGATTAGATAATAACATGTTAATGAGCGTGTTGTTTTACCACAAAGGATGTTTACATGGACGAATCCTATCTACATAAGTATTTCATTCATAAAACATATTAGCAAGATTTAATAGGGAATTTTCTTTAAGAAAACATTTCGTGTAAGGTGTTTCTGACTTTTCAATTTTGTCGTGTACAGTAGACTTGGGAAATCTATCTGGTGTAACACTTACTATGTTGATGGGAGTTGATAACAGTCCTTCTGACACATTTGATGTCAAATGACGGCAAACCTATCTACATAAGTATTTCATTCATAAAACATTAAAGCAAGATTAAAATAGGGAATTTTCTTTAAGAGAACATTTCCTGTAAGGTGTTTCACAAGCCTGACCATTCAATTTTGTCTAAACAGTAGACTTGGGAGATATATCTGATGGAACACCAACTATAATGGTCATATGGTGACGTACCAGCTTTACTGGTGGAGGAAGACCTCAGGTGCCCTTCCGTGCATTATTTCAGGCACGAACGGGCACCTGAGTAGAACCACTGGCGTTCCGTAAGCTAGCTGGATAGCTTCCTCATATGAAAGAATCCAAAGTTCCTGTCGGGATTCGAACCCACAGCGGTGAGAGGCAAGTTGTTTGAAGTCTACAACTTCAACCACTCGGCAAGGGACGCCCCACACTTTTACATAAAATATTAGGTTTAATCTTTAGTGTGTTATCCTTTTATTTAAAATGCCCAAGCTTTGTGATTGAATGAATACATTTTGAAATATATTTCATAGTAATTTGATGTAACATTTGTGTGCCTACAACAGTAAACATATCATTGATTTATTATTAATACTGATTGTATTAATAGTCTAAAGTATTTTTGTCTTAGCAAAAAAGCATGTTATGATTGTATTGGTGACACGGCAGATAATCAAATGATTTAACAACTTTTATAGCTCAAAAGAGGGCGAAATATATTTGTTCAGTTCTTTCAACATTGAATTACAATCAATCATGCAATATTGGAGGAACAAAAAAAGATCACTTAAACAAGTACATTATATTCTAAAGAGTACATGACTTGCATTAATTGTAAATAAAGGAAAAGACTAGTAACAAATTGATCGATTTTAAAAGCAACAGGTAAAATGATCCATAGTTTCTCTTTCCTATGAAGAAATAAGATGCAAATATATTTATTTAATATCGAAACGGTCCTAAAAATTTACATTTTGAATTAAGAATGTTACCGGTACAATCACATGCTTATACGTAACCAACCTCAGAAGAATTTTAAAGTTGTGTCGTAACTCACGAGACAAGCAATTTGAAGTCAGTAATAGTAATAATGCTTCTTATCATATATTAATATAATTATTTAACCACCATATTACAATGTTCTCCTGACGAATATTTATATAATCGCATTTCAAAATTACATGATGACAATATAAATCTCATGTAACTGTATCATATCACATGTGTCATTTTTTTACTTTCTACTAATTTTCTTTATATACTTGTATGATTATACATAATTGTATGATTGTATGTATGACTTTCCAATAAAACGGATCAACATTTGGACCCGAATCTGAAAAAAAAGTTTCTTGAGTGATACAATTTACACTTTCGGCATGTACACATTTTGTTAAAAATTTTGTTTTGCCTTGACGTTTCATGCTGTCTAATAAATAAAATACTAGGAAAGAAAAGTGGCACTTATGGTTAAGGTTTAATTTAACAAAAATAAGCTACAAATCATTTCTGATTGTATCAATAGAGAGCGAAGTTAAATAGCTGAATTAGGACATAATGCAAACATAAAATGTTAATAAAAAAACTCTTATAATTGCTTACTGATTGGCCTTGTAGTAACATATTTCATGTTATAGTATTGCTATTGCAGGCAGTTCAAAAATGCAGTCACGTATATATCAAATGGATCATTTGACCTCAATCTTTTTATAACTTTTAAGTGCAAACTAAAGTTGTTATTGTAATATATATAGTTATCATACAAGTTGTTCATTTCATCATATAGAATAGGAAGCATGTGATAATGTAGAAAATAAGCTCTTGTTAATTGACATAGTTTATAATTATTTCAGTTTGTGATACATACAAACACTTGTATGGTAGAGGGTAATATATATTTAGTATCATGTCAATATAAGCAGTGTAACTTAATAAACTGTATAATTCTACTCATCATTTTTTTTAAATTTGTCAAGCAATATAGTGCTATTAAAAATAAGGTTGTCATTTTATTTTCTTACAGCAGTTATTAACAGTTCTGTACCGTGTTTTGCCATTATCGCTGCAAAAATAAGGAGAGCATCGGTCAAGTAATCCAAAAGTCGCTAGTTCAAGCCTTGGACCATGCAAAACAATGTGGCAATTGATCTCGGATTTTGAGTGTAATAGTCGAATGTTACCGGCAGAGAACTTTGTAATTACTAGTTTGTTATCCAGGAAAACCGGTTAGGTATATGTAAGTGCTTTATGTGAAACATATCTCCACTATGTTGTCCATAGCAAAAAGTACAGATTGGGATGAAAGGAACTGTCACATAGGTGGTTTCATAGCAAATTTTCGAATGTTTATTATTTTTTGATAACACAATTTTCATATTTATATATAGGTTAGTGTTTTTTGTAAGCATTTACACAATTAAATTGGTCACGTCTAACCGATTCAATTTGGTAAAATGCTTACTTATAATAACACCTACTAATTTTTGTTTGAAGTTACAAATGTACTTTTATCAACAGTCGATTTACTTTACTGATTTATTGTTTTTCTATTTGCCAATTGAAAGTAAATGTGTTACGATTAATTTCAAATACTGCAATCCTATTGGACAAAAAAGTAGTTTTAAACACTAAATATATATATACATGTAAATGATTTCTTCACATGCGTGATTCATATGTTATTGCTGAAGTTATGGATAAACATTACCTACTATCTGTAACAAAAAGTTACCGTTTTCTCTGAATATTTCACAAACGGTGTTTTCTTTAAAGAAATACTTTATTATTTTTATTACTAATATTTGGTAATATAATAATAAATAACTGATTTGTTCAGTTAAAAAAAATAACATTATAATGTAATTATAGTACGTTCTGAATCCTTACAACTGTTGATAGTATTGTCTTGTCTTATTTTAATCAATCGTTCAAGTATTAAAGTTAATTGTGTCAACTAAATCACATATTTCTACTCAACATACCAATCTGCTTATCTACGCGTGCATTCAAGGCTGGTCCAATTGAATGGAAGTGTTTATCAAACGCAAACATGAAATAAACTTCTATATAAACGTTCATCAGTAGTAAAAGGATGTCTTAAAAATATATAAGGAAATGCATGTCCACTTCCTGTTAAATATATCATATAATATATCATTAAACATTCGATTGGTTAAACTGAAGACGCCTAGTGTATACGAAAAGATAATAAAATATTTTTTTTTCAAATATCAATGAATCGAAAATATCATTTACATTAGTTTCGTATAAATTATTTGTAAGCATTTAAGATTTAATTCAAAATGTAGGCCTGCTATGTCCAAACTTGAAACATCTTTTCTCTTTTGTTTTCTTTTGCATTTGAATATAGTCGTAACTCGTTGTTTTGTCTTTGATATAATATTATAATTGAACTGTGTGGTGTGTAAGAAATGCGCAGAACATAGTAAAGCTCATGAAATAAAAAATAATCTAGCGAAACATTCAATGATTTTTCAACGTTTTTGAATATATCCTTTCATTGATTTTGGTGGGTGCGACTTATAAGTTTAAATTTAATGTATATTGATCGTAACACTAATCTTTCAAAATGACAGTATAGTAATCCATGTTGTATTTGTAATACATACTATTGGTTGATTGCGATATCCAATGAACGTATAGGACAAAGAGTAATAAAAAATACAAGGGGGAAAGGGGTCTGTTAAAACAATTTTACTTTTGCACTATAATAAAATTTTGGCTGAATCTATAAATTTGGGCTTCACATTATGATCAAAATTTGTTATTTTTGTGTATTTAAAGACCCAGAAATTATGACTCAAAAATGCTTTCATTTTTATTTTTCAAAAACATAGATTTTTTTTTCGTTATTCGTTATAGTCTCCATAAAAAGGTACTCATTTGCCATATAATTATGTGAACACACTTTTGTTTCTTTTGCTCTGTTTGTTTGTTTGTTTTGGGTTTTACGTCACTTCGACACAGTATAGGTCATATCGCGACGTTCCAGCTTTACTGGTGGAGGAAGACCTCAGGTGCCCTTCCGTACATTATTTCAGGCACGAACGGGCACCTGAGTAGAACCACCGACGTTCCGTAAGCTAGTTGGATAGCTTCCTCACATGAAAGAATCGAAAGTCCCTGTCGGGATTCGAACCCACAGCGGTGAGGGGCAAGTGGTTTGAAGTCAACGACCTTAACCACTCGGCCACGGACGCCCCTTGCTCTGTTTGTAATTGGTACAACTTTAGGGAATCATTATTTGTAAGGAAGTCAAATTACCACTTGATTGATTACATTTTGTTACCTTAACGACAGATGGTGGCTGAAAGGTCATTTGTTAAACTCCATTATTTAAACATTATCAAACACCTGTTTAAGATTTCTAAAGAATTTCAAAACAAAAATGGACTTCTGAGCATAATGTGCGTTTATTGAAAGAAAATCAAATAATAGTTAATATCATAACAATATTATGTTGTTATGCAAACGGCTGTTGCAGTTTGTATATGCATATATTTGTAAATAAAACTTTTATTACCTGATAGATTTCCGTGATTGGTAATGAAATAGGCAATGCAGCTGAAGTCCAATAGCACCGGCATGAACATTAGCCTAAATTTGGGAGCTTTAAATGAAGTACGGGCATTATTTAAGATCTTTATCTAATCTGTCGTCTGATAATGTATTTTATTCTATTTATCATAAAAAGACAAGTTTCGAAAATATTGTGTTCTTTATGTTATAGTGCAAAGAAAGATATCATGTTTTTAAGCAGCACTCATCATTACTGTTTGATATTGATCAACATTGTAAATATCAATAAATAGGCTGATCAAGAGCTAGGGAGTTCCACCGGAGAACAATAAATGAAATGTAAATGTTTAAATTCCTGACCTATTAATATAGTCAAGTATGCGATAAAAAAAAGAAACCAAACCGTTTCCGTTGTTTCAATGTAATTTTGCTTTTACGATCCCAAATTGATAGCGACGTAGCCATTTTACAATAATTTTGATTCGAGACTTATCTTTTCAAGTGTGAAATATGCTGATAAACCGAGACAAATAAACAAATACTTAACCTAGACACTTAATGCGTTTTAGAAACCGAACGTTTGAACATTGATAAATGCCATTTTGATCAAATTTATTTTGTCCTATTCATGTAGTGCTAAAATAAACACCTTAAAAACACTCCTTTCTATTATAGACAAGTTTATTTTTTTTTATATCTAATGGCCTCGAGTATCAATCAGGTATCCACTTTGAGGTCAGCAGACGAACATGGAAACACCGAGCTAAAGATATATTTAATCAATCTTACACGTGATTATGAGTACATATAGTGTACTTATGTGTCTCATTTCGACGGATAACATCTCTAAATTGACCAGTTTGTATAACCACAAGGTTATAACCAAATGACATGCATATGTTTATCATTATGCAATGGTACGAAAAGTAACAAATAATAACTCAATTGATGTCGTTCTCAAGACAGGAACTATATTTCTTTCTTTCTTTATTCCTATTGTCAGAAAACCTTACTTTGCAATGAGGAAAGTGAACATTTGTTAACATGTGCTTTGCATTTATTGATATATTTAAGAATGATGTTTTTGATCGCAACCTTCGGTGTTTCGCATCATTTTCTTTATATAATTATGTGGTGATTCTGTCTTTAGGACGCCTATCTACTGTAGAAGGCAAAGGCGGATATCATATGAACAATACAATATAATTTCCTATTATTAGATTTAGATATACAAACTATGTCAATATGGGCTAAGCGTCATAAAAGATAATCTGGGTGTAAACTCGGGCAAAATATTTGTTTTGTAAATGTTTACTTTTCATTTTATAAAAACAACTTTTAAATTACAAAAATAGACACTGAATACGGAAATACAGATGTATTAACACCTTCATGTTAAACGTGTAGGACAGAAATAGATTATTAACCTAAAATAGAATCGGGTATTTACTAAAAAAAAAATAGTTATTAGTACATTCAAATACAATACGTTGACGCATCGGCCTATTTATTACGTATGAACTTAAAAACATGTAAACATATCACAAGGACATCGCAACTTAAGCCTAGATACATAAATAAATCAAAGCACAGAAGGCGCTGAATTTGTTTGGGTTTCAGAATGTCAGAAAGGTGGAGGTTGTGAGATTATAAAACAATTTGTTTTTGTATAGTACCATCAATGCTTTCTAGCGTTTTAATTGTAGTAGATTGGCTATAAGACTAATTGCAACACTGATATTCGATCCAATGTTTATTTGACTTAAACAATTTGAAAAAAAAAAACGTGTTGCCTTTACTGGGATTTGAACTCCAGTTCTGTCGCATCCTAAGCGAGTGCGCAAACCCCTCGACCACAGTGGATTTACATATTTACGGTCTGAAGAAAATCATATTACATGTATTCTAGTTACGGTTTGTAACGACGCTAACTGTTGTTTAACACTTTTGTAAATAATCATGGCGCTTACTATAAGCATGTATATCTATAAAGAATAAAACAATATTAGAAATCTTCGACTATTCGGGAATTATTTTGCTTGAAAATTAATCCGCCTGTCATGTGACCATATTTACGCAGTGATCTCCCCTAAATTTTTCGGCCTAAGTGTTACATATAAAGGGTAGTAACCGCTTCAAAAAAGCGGACTACTTTCGGCAGTTGCAATTAACAGCATTAGAGTTTGAAATTTCGCTACCATTATTTGTTTGGTCTGACGACCCAAACAAATAAAAACAAACATAAATGGTTTAGAGAATACAATCAGCTATATTTTGTCCTTCAATAATAAATTGATATCTTTTATTTAAAGAAGAACCGTTGCAATGGACATATTCAAGTCTCATTATTTTGACTACTTGCTCATTCAAGCGTTATTTATTGAGTTATTGAGTAGATCAAATTGCTAGGCGTATACGCACATAAATGTTTATGTTAATATCTATAAAGTACATAATATACAATTGTAAGCATAGTAGTCTTTATATTATAAAGTTGATACATTAGCGTGTGTATATGTAGACCATTTAACTATATCTTAAACAATATCGACTCGTATTTTATCATATTGCTGTATGATAAAATATATGATAGCGCCGTACTTAGCCAAGACGTAAAACCCATGGTTTTATCACGGCTTGATATTCGTTCAGAAGATAAACATATCCACATAACAAAGCCTGAGGTTTACGATATAACTATAATAATGATTATAGAATTAAGTTGCGGTCAATATATATATAAATTTTTTATCGTAAACCACAGGCTCTGTGATGAAGATATGTTTATCTTTTGAAAGAATATCAAACCGTGATAAAAGCATTGAGCAATAACGCTGATAATATGTTTATTTGACACATGTGTTGTGTATTTGTATATATCTGATCGATTGTCAAAGCAAGAATAAATACTGGCTATATTGTTTCAACGATAATTTAATATGGCAATTAAAGTTTATAATGATGCAAATATTCCATTCATAACCTAACTGACAATAGGCTTTTTCTATAGAGCTTTATAATTTGTTACTCATTTTAAAGCAATAGGATGTAAACGATTCTTTCATTTATTGAAAGTGTATTTTAAATTATTAAATGTAACGGTATGTCTCTAAAAATAGTTTGAATGGCTTTTACTGAAATTAAAAAATGTGTTCTGTAATATTTGGAAAATGTACACAATTTACGTTTTACTGTTCTTATAATATATATATATATGAATTATTTAGTAATACGTTGATGAGCACCTGTGTTTGTCTTGTATTCCTAGTCTGTTTACAGAGCCAAAGTTCGGCATTTTAAGATCGTGCTTTTTCGTAATTTGTCATATTTGTACCAGGTACGTGTTGCTTGTAATATTTGTACCAGAATGTTGAGCCTGTGGATTCTTTTTGGAACTGTCGAGTACTAGTTAAGTGGCTGTGCCAACTTTGCAATAATTATACAAGTGTGTGCATGTATTTTGTCCATTTGAAAATTATGGATAAAACTTATTCAGTGGTTAATTGATAAATTGGTTCAGTAATAATGTAGTCCGATGATTGCATGTGTAAATTAGTAATACATAATGTAACATCAAGCGAATTTGTCACTTAAATTAATAATTTGTGTTCAAACATTTAAACGTATAATTTGAAATATATGATTTAATATGCCGTGCGTCAATGTTGATCACGACATGGGTAGCATTAATGAAGTTCATAGAATAGAACTGATTATTCAAATGATCTTTTTTGTATTTCGGAACAAATGAAAGTAGTAAGTAAGACCAAATTTACTCAGCTGGAAGACAATACAACCTTTTAAGTAATTCTTCAGCAAACATTTTAATGTGTTATAATCTGAAAAATAAATCTGGCCGCTAAAATGTCAAAGTTTGATGGTCATGGCTGATTAACTTGTTACGTAATATGAAATACATAATCATGTTAATGGTTCAGCCGTGGGTATCCGACGATGTAAAATGGTTCAAAAATGAAATGAAACTCAAGCTACATTTTGTATCTAGTTTACAAAATAAGCACTGGTCTTTATGTTAAAAGGTTTCATTACAAAGATAGAAATCTTGTACATACTAATAAAACTGATAATAAGCAATATGATTTTAACTGTAGACAACCCGTGCACAATAAATGTAAATGAATGATTATTTGTTCATTTGATTGTTGTTGTTTTGTTTTTTTTGGTAAGAAATTGGTCATGTACTGTTTACATATTAAGCTAGTCTAGTCGCAGTAGGCTTCTGAACATATTACACCGCCCGGTTAGCCCATTATTCTAGAGCATTAGCCTGTGATTCGGGCGATCGGGGTTTGATTCCCAGACGTTGCAAGTCACTTTCGTTTAGTTCGATCATGCCATCTTTTCTAAGATTATTCGCACTGTAACTCTGCTTTGTCATACACAAAAGTAACTAGTTGTTCCTTGCGAAAAATGAATACATCTGGTACATGATAAACTGCTTGACAACTTGTGCATATATTATGCTCGTTAGTACAGGTATTGCATTTCTGCATCCTTGTTTAAAGTCAACAATTAATTGCCTTTAATACATGTTTAAAACGTGACTATGTTTTTGCCTCCCATTGGCAAAAACGCGAAAAATTATCACGATTGTGGCACACTTTTATTGATAAAATTTATACGGGTGAGTACCTTTATAGCTTTAACAGTCTATTTGCGATAAAGTTGGGTATTTACCCAACTGACGTAAATGCAAAAAATGATATTTCAACCTACTTTGAAATTGTTAAGGACGGGTGTAAATAATATATTAAAAGTATGAATATGTTTGCATGGTCGGTTTTCACGTGAAGCTGTATATATAAATTAATGGTCTAGTATACAAACATTTACAACATAAATGACGAGCTATTGATTCAAATTAATGTAATGTTATTAAAAATGACAATTCTTTAAAATATGTTTTTTCTTGCAAACATACCCACTCAATATATAATTACGTTTTTAGGCTTTAGTGCACTTGAGTAATCCAGAATGTGCGAGAAATGCCTCAATTATGCATAATTTGATCACAGTCTGACAATATTTGCTTCAAAGAAAATGTCCTAACATATGACTGCCCCGGTCACATATTCACGGATAATGCCACGGAAGAGCTACGGTCTAATCGTTCACGGATTACTACGGATAAGTGAAATTCCGTATTCCGCTACGGTTCCAGTACGGACACACAACGGTATGAGTACGGAGTCCGACTGATTTACCACCAAAAGCCCCCGGAGAGACACGGATTGTTACGGACCGACACGGTTTGATACGGAGCGACACGAATCAGGACGGACGCACTACGGATACACTACGGATTGCTACGGTATAAGCACGGGTTAGTACGAATAAGTACGGTCTGACACGGAGAAGAACGTATTGATACGGAGAAGAACGAATTGCCACGGATCTATACGGACCTAATACATCCGTCCACAACCTCTTGCTTGCTCATTTTCAAAATGCCTCAGAAGAAAAGAACACCTAGAAAACGAACTGTAGCGTTCAATGATTTTGGCGGAGAGAATTCAGCCTAATCGCGTCCGAACCCCGAGACACATCAGGTCCAATTAAAGTGAATTTCTTGAAGAACGCTGGATCCTCAACAATTTCGGCCATGGGCGCCTCATTCTCTTCGTAAAAGCCCATCTCTAGTCCACCATCTCGTCTGTCTTCCCTTACCTGATTAGATATGGACTAGTAATCATGAATGAAAACTGTTGATCAATACTGCTTCTCTTTTAATTTTGAGATTTGCTGTTCATCTTACAATTACATTCATAATCGTGATGTTTATTTTTAAAATATGTAAAAAGCTTGTTAATTAATCTTATTATCACTCAATAGCCAGTGTCCGAGGCTTATGAGACACTTCGTTTTATGTACCTATTTACTCCATTTTCACGATCCAATGTTTGTAACATATGTAACATTAAATGTTATTCTATTTCTTATGAATTGTAGTACGATATTAGTATAAATTTACTTCTATGCATGTCATCAAGCAGCTCGACCACTGCCTCCGCATTCTGAGCCATTTCAATATAAAGTTGCAGCCAGTAAATGGCAATTATCATTTATTATATGTTCCTGCAAATATATATGTCTGTTTTTAACAAGAAGGTAGTATTTATACCCTTGAAAAAGTACATGATACTTAATTAATCCGTACTAAACAGTGGTGGGCCGTACCATTCCGTACCGTTTCGTGCTGCAACGCAAAAAACCGTATAAGGCCGTGCTAATCCTTGCCTCTCCGTAGTACAACGTATTACTATCGTGGCTTTCCGTGACAATGCCGTAATAATCTGTATTAAAACCGTAGCTTATACGTAGGGTAACCGTTCAAATACGTAGTTCTCCGTACCAAACCGTGGAAATCCTTGACAAGTTGGTGGACTACGAATCAGTACGGACTATTACGGTTTTCGTACGGACCAGTACGTATCAGTACGGATTAATACGGACTAGTAGGGATGAGCTACGGTTGATTTTTCCGTAGCAAATTTTTGTGCATGTTCAAAAATTGTCAAGGATCGCTACGGATATACAGGGACTACTACGATTGATTACGGTTACAATACGGAGAGCTACTGACCAGTACGGGTAGCTACGGAAGATGCCGGAATTAATCCGTGGCTCTTCCGTGGGCGTATTCCGTGAATATGTGACCGGGGTATTATGTTAACAGACTCTTCAATTTCTGAATAGCGATTCAGACGAACATTCACACATTACAGATAGAAGCGCATGCCATTGTTTTTTGTAACTTTTCTCATGAGAATGAATAAGATGAAAGTATTTATTGAAACGGTCTTTTGTTATTGTTATATTTTGTCATAAGGACACACTTAAGACTTTCTTGAACATTGACTTCTTTTTTCATTATTTTGTGTGATAGATAAAATGTGTTGATTACTTGTAGTATTTACTGATTTTTGAGAATGGTACAAAAATAAATAGATTGAGACCCTTCAGCAAATAGAATTAAAACTTATGATTATTATATATTTGTCTCAGCACAATTATAAGTGCGGGCTTGCGTCACGGGTTATATATAAAAAAACGCCGTTTGTATAGGGCCATATAGCCTGTCAAAATTTTAGATATTACCCCGCACATTGACCATTTAATCTTAAACGATTTCATGTCTTGTTTCATATTTTCTTAAGTTATTGCCTTTGGTGAGCAAAGCAATACTGACAGAGTTTATAAATAAGCACCTTTTTGCTTAATACCCCGGTCACATATTCACATATCCAGTACATTGTATACATGTATAGCGTATTTCTTATAATTTAAACGTTATTGTTGCTATAACATATAGCTTATGCATATGCTATAGCAATTGATATACATTGTATTTCGATAATCATACTACGTACAACAAACAATCTAAATCATAAACTGCCTTAAATCTAAATAATGGGAGATAACTGAAATATAATAAAAAAGAAGACCCGAGGAGTTATCACACGTTTAAATAAGAACGAATAGGCGCTTTGTTGATAACATGAATTTACAAACTTTATGATAAAATTGTATAATTTCCCCTCACCTAACATACTAGGCCTTGTTAAATAGGCCTTTATAAATAAATTTTAGATTACAAAAATGGGGGATCTTCGAACGCAATGAAAACAAATTTGATGAAATTGCAGATAATGATAGGCGCAAACACCTCTCACGTCTCCCTGTCACCAACTACAGAAGGTTACATATAACAATTCTCAAAATAAGTCATCAGGTTATCCGAATATCTAAAGCGTTGGACTGTGAATCGGGCGACCCGGGTCCAATTTTTGGAAAGTGTAGGTCACTTTCATGTACAGAAGTTACCTGTTACTTCCGAAAGGGAAGGGAACTAGTACTGGTTAACCGCTGGACACCCTGCCCAGGAACTATGCTTTGGCTGATCTTTGCTTTGTGAAATTCAATGTAGCTTTCTGCCATTGTCCGGAGAGAAAACTACCAATGTCACAAATTCCTTAAATAGTGCAACAAATGCTGTCACAAAATAATCATCAACTGGATTAAGAATCAGTAGTATCCAATCTCATTTGAAAAATAGAATCATGCATAAAACGTTTAACAATTTTAAACAAATTTATTTCAGTTCGATTGTGTTGAAAGCTATATTACACTCTCAAATCATTACCTTGAACCAACCAGTACTAAGCAATGAATGTCAAGTTTCTTGCTCGCGGAAACAGCGGCTTGCCCACGCGGTCAGCAATCCTGTGATTACTAGTCCGACGCGTGAACCACTCGGGCACGCCGCCACTTCTTTACATAAGTGATATGTAGTATAGATAGATCATATTAACCAATAGGAGGTTGCCTCCATTTATGTTTAAAAACATGATTTTCAATAATTTGTTAATTTAGCTTTATGAAAGATGTTTCATGTTTTATAATACGATATAAACGTAGTCAGTTTATGCTATTAAAACAATAAAACATACTTAAAATGTTAGTCATCAATTACGATTTACTAAACTTAACAAGGTATGATCTTATTTTAAATTTTACTCCTAATTACTAAAAAAAAAGGAAAGGTATCATCTACGACGACAGTGATATGTACAGATTAGACAATATGAAGATGGTTATTCTGCTTGTATAATTAAGACAATTTATTACTGCCTAAGTTGGTGCATGGGATGTGTACAACAATTTTCAATTAAAAGTATTTGTGTCAGTGGATATCTAAAATATTGCTCTATTAAACAAACAAAGAGACTGCCGAACATATGAATGTTGTTCTACATAAATTTTGAAACTTAAAAACATAGAAATTGAATAAATTTTCGAATTACCTCCCTTGTAGTTTAAACAGTAATACTTCACGTCAGCAGATGTCAAATGACGTGAGTTGCCTCTACTTCACTTCAGTGTTGTTATATTTTTGTTCCCTTGGGATGATTCAAGTACATAAGGTGTTAAAATTGAATACCGCTTAAGTCGGTGTTGCACTATTCCATTACCCCTCATAAACACTCAATCAAACCAAATTTGCATTTTGATGTACTTGGGATGTTTTTATCGCGTTTTAGGAATGTCCCTTTTCCCCATTTTGTTAAAATAAGACATGTGTACAGTATTTTGTATTTCCAGCTTATCAGCTTTTTCTCTTTAAACGCAAATGACCTTAATTGTCACGCAATACAGATTTAACGTCATTTGCAGTTATTCATTTGCTCGATTAAATTGGAAAAAAAGTTTTAAGAAAGTTGTTTCCGTTATAAAATACGAAATAAGGTCAATAATACAATTAAAAAAATGTTTCTAAAAATAACATTTTCAATCGTCAATAAAATTAATACGACAGAACGATGCCAATAAAATCCCTGTTACTCCAAAAAATCGAAGGTTGCTTTCGTTTCTTCTCCAGTTGTATTGTGCACTGCCCTTACTTCTAGTTCCGTTCCTCCAAAAATAAGACCTACAGATGCACTTCCAATCTTTCCATGTCGGTCTCTACAATCAACGCTAACCTCACCAATTGAAATACATTCCGGCTCGTCAACGAATATTGGATCCCTTTTAGGTGATGCAAACAGTTTTATACAGAAAGCACTTTCTCCATCAGTAGGGTGATATGACATCATTTTAGATTGGTCAATTTCTGACACACTTTGTCCAACCTCTACAAGCTTTGAAAAACTACCCCTCACTTCTTTCCCGCCGCATTTGTTATAGATAACTCTTTCCTTTGGATGTATAGAAGGATCAAATTCACTGTAGCATTTTAAACCATATGTAAACTTCGCAATGCGTGAAGTTATGATATTGCTGTCATGGCCAAAAATAACAGCGCCCTTTAAAACCGCCAATCCAGCCTCGTGTGGAATAATCACACGAGCATTTGGAAACGATGTTTCCACGGCGTGACGCAACATAGGTGACTCAGAAAATCCACCCACCATGAGAATTGACGATATACCTTGCGCTACTGGTAAGCTTAATATGTTTTGTAGATGCTTAGTGATTGTATCATTTGTTTGTGCAAACAGTGCTTTTACAGTGTCTGCTTCAACTCTCATCTTATCACCGGCAAACGTAACCTTTCCTTCTAAAGTAGGAATCTTGCGAACGGCGTCTCGTATCTCTCCGTCATTTACATCTCTATAAAGCTCGTGGAGGGTTATCGGTATCTTAAATGTTACCTTTGAGTCCATGTCAGGCTTGACTGTTCGTTTCTTTATCTCGAATTCTCTGAGTAGATCAATGAAGTCGTCTTTGTGATCTTCCTGGAACCTTAAAATTACTTTTTCTCCAGTTATAGCTTGAATAAAGCGCATAAAAGCTTCGTCAATAGTTGTGCCGCCCCAGGCTCCACCATTTGCTTTATAGAGTTCTTTTAACTTTCCATTTTGTATAACTTCATGCACGGTAATATCTACGGTTCCTCCTGAAATTTGATATAACACTCTTTTGATTTCATATTTCTATATTTCAAAATAGCATTTTAAACACATTTTAACAAAAGAGGGCGATCTATTCATTTCCTTTCATTTAATGAATATATATCATAATATTCAATATATAGAATATATTACATATTTTATTTTATATTTATTATTTTATCAAACGAATGACGGCAAGCCATTTGTATCACATTAATTGTATAGCATTATTGACTGTTCACCGTTTTTAGTTGTGCTAAATAATTTAGAAATGTATGCAGAGTTACAACTTTACTATAACACACTAGAACAAAATAGGGGAATGCATATATATTGTGTAATTTGTGAACACAATGTTGAGTTATTTGCACTTCATGTTTTGAAAATATTTTGAAAGTATGGCTATAAAATGTTTAAGTTTTGATTTTCTTTATGCTGATTCAATGTCGAAACATAGCTATTTTGGCTATACCTCCTGCATCAAGAACAAGGTACTTTGACTTTGGTTGAAAGCAAGTTATTTTCTTGTCTGCAGATCCCATCATTCGTTCAACCGGAAGATATCTGCAAAACATTGAAGCTGCTTCCGGTTCTAGTGCAAGTTTTAGGTACTCTCCGGGTATTCCAGCCTAATTATAATAGTTAAAATTAAAATAAAATATATTTAAGATATACTGAGGGCTATGTTGAACTTCATCTTTGAGTAAAATATTTTTATTGAAGAAATTGATTGAAATCTATAAAATTCTTATTGAATATGTCTAATTTAGATATTTGATGTACAAACTATGCATGGGAGTCCGCGTTCCTTATTATGGGTCTGCAACTTTTTTTATTGACACTATATATTCATAGTGTGTCCACTTATAGTGTGTAGGATTTAAAACATAACATATCTACTAAGTGTGAAGTCATATCATGTTATATTATATTTACAAAAAGACTGTGAAGCTATCATCAGTATTTTCAAATATCAAATTTGAGCATAGTTTGTCAATATTTTATATTCATAACACTTTATGCGTAAATTTTTTGAACCCTACCCGATCAAATAATTATGATGGTATAATCTTTTAAAGTGAATTGGTCTATATTGGAACTTCCGTGATACAACACATATTTACGTTGATAGTATACACATATATCAGCAGCAAACTAAGCAACACAAATGTGTACGCCGTTAGCTAGTGTGAAACATATGGTTCGATATTACTTACCCTTATATTGCAGATAATGAATGTTCTAGAACAAAATATTATAATTCATATCATCAAAGAAATGTTCATACTAAATCACTTAGAACTTCTTACAAGATTTTACAAGAATATCCCTGTTATAAACTTCTATTGTTCTTTTATACCAATATTTAAGTACATCTATAAGAAGTACTTTTTGGTGAGCAATCTACTTTAAAGTCTATGCTTAAAATTATTGACAAAATGCATAAGCATATTCCATTCACAATCCTTTACATCCTTTTTTTAATATTATGTTTCTTGGGTTTTTACTCACATCATTTTTTTTCTAAATTGAAATCATTAACATCATGGTTTGTATCTGCATACCTTTAATGCAGCTTCTCTCATAAACTGTTTAGCCGCATCATCCCAAATTGCAGGAACTGTCAATACCCATCGAATGTCGTGTAAGTTCATGTCACCCCCGTACATTCTCTCGGTGCAAGACTGCATCATATGATCTTTTAAATAGCGGATGCCAGCAGCAAAAACTTCCATTGCTGGTAATTCCTTTCCTGTCTCATCTTTTATCAAAGATGTCCTGTGTACATCCTTGAACAATAATTACATGGAATATATTAAGATTTTGGAAAAAAAAAGATTTTTTTATCATTAAAATAGAGAGACATAAAGAATCCTTAAAGAACGCACAAAACGACAAAATTGTAAACATTCCACGCTAGGTTTGATTGAGCCTGTTCATGGGCGGTAATGACAGTGGAAGTTACCGTACACGCCCCCTAGCACCGCCATGAGGCAGAATGAAACATTTAATCATGATGATGGTGAAATTTTGCATTTAGAAACCGCCGTTAGTAAACTGTAGATGCTGTATTTACATGTGCAATAAATTATCGAAAGCAAAATAAAAATGAACAAATTCAAGTTGAAGGAAAAAAACACCAAAAGAGTACGGTCTTTGACACTGGTGATCTTGATATTTCACAGTTTTCTTTCTTAGTGGGCCTAGCGATTTGAGCTGAAGAATAATTTTTACTTTACGATAAATGTGAGAATGTTATGACAGATATGAACACAAACCATCTATCGATCAGGTGGCGTTAAATGGAATATCCTCTTCGTGCTGAATATAAAACTTATTTAATGATATTTACTTATTTTCACCTCTCTTTTATAAAATCAAAAGGTGTAACATTAGCTTATTAAACAGCAACTGTAATTAAATTCTATTCTGATTGAAACATCATAGCTTTATCAAGTCGTCATATTTTGGTCTAGTTTAAACATAGTAATTTTCCGAATATATACATTTACATTATATACATATGCAATACAATTCAAACAGTTTTATATTCAAGAAAAGTATGAGAACGGAAGAATAACTCTTGTAAAATTATTTTGCTTTGTGTTGGCATGAATAAAGACCTACAATTGTTTTTATTTTTTGATAATAGAAACATTTAAAGATGCAAACCTTTGAACTGTACAACATCATCTTAAATCTTCTGAAGTAGTACCAATCACGGTGCTCATCGTCAAGGGCAAGGTCACTGTATTTGTCCTCAGCTTCGAATCCAAATGAGTCAAACTGACGGTTTGGCTTAAACAGAATCGTGGAAGACGTCTTCAGAGAAATTGACACTCTAGATCCGGTCGTCCAGGAGCTGGCACAAACCTTCAGAGGATCTTGCTCAAACTCATGCCGAAACGAAAAAGCATATCCAGAGTAGGTGGTACCAAAATCAATGGCTGCCACAAGAAGTGCTTGGTTGCCCTTTGACATGACACTTTTTTAACTTGAGCTATAAAAATTCAGAAAAATATATGTTTAAAAGGGCTTTTAATCTTAATTGTTTATTGTGTAAAAATAGTTAAAAGAATGTAATTTATGTGATGGTAGGATGATGGTTTCCGAAAGACACATCTTAAACTATAGCATGAGAGATTACACACAGGATGGTTCGTACAGAAACATCGCCTTTACATATAGTTTAAGCGTTTTCATTTTCAAAAATGCAAAGTCGATCGTTTAATTTTTAAACACCAAATAAGGACAATTTCTGCAATTTGTATTAGAAAAATCAGAAAAAGCTTCTTCTTCTTATCTTTCTTTAAACAGCTTCATAATTGATAAGTATATATAAACATCTTTGAGATCTTTAAGTCCAACATTGCTGTTGTGTCTGTTGTAATTTTAGTTTTTTTTTAAAATGTCACCATTTTCATGGTTGAATGTTGAATTCTGCTTAAGCTAGTGCTAGGGGCGTGGATGGTAGTTAGCACTTGACTGTGCCCTTAACGAACCATTTTGCTGTTCAATGTGGGCGTTATAGACCTTTTGTAAGGATTCCTATTTTCTCTATAAGAGCCGCGTCACTACAAAACCAACATAGTGCGTTTGTGACCAGCATGGATCCAGATCAGGATCCATGCTGTTCGCTATCAGTTTCTCTACTTGCGAACAGCATGGATCCTGGTCAGACTGCGCGGATGCACAGGCTGGTCTGGATCAATGCTGGTCGCAAACCCATTATGTTGGTTTTGTCGTGACGCGGCTCATTTATTTTTTAAAACAATAGCGCAATGCTTACCGTATTAAAACCTTAACATAAAAAATTGTTCATGAATGAGGATATGTTACAAGTATCTACCTGTACAAATGATTGAGTTGTATGTTAAGGATGTGAAACAACTTCCTTGTTTGTTTCTCGTTAAAAAAATTTATTCTCTGAATATAAATATCTTCCTGGTCTGAAGCTAATCCCAATCGTAACTCAAATCTTTACAACTATGACCTTAAAATTACGTATATTAACTTTTTAACAAATTTTCTATTCCGTTTGTGCTACCAAATATTCAAATACTGCATTTGTTTAGAAAACCTTTGAAACTTCTAAACGTATGGTATGTTTTGTTTACTTTCGGTTTTCAGAACGCTTACTTTCGCTTTTAAGAACGGAAAACAGAAGTATTGGTTCTAGCAATGAACATGATAACATAAAAGAACTAGCTTGATTTAACATTTTAAGATCCATTTAATTTGGTAAAATACATCTACAATATAAAATATCTCTACTCCAGTCTGAACATTTTAAACAAACTGGAAGGCTTTCAGTCGGAAATAGAATCATCGTAGTTACTGTCATATCATATGATTATTTTAATTTAATAATCTACAATAAATCCCCCATTTAAACAAGTTAATCTACCTTGTTATGTTGAAATATATTATTATGACTTACGCGCTGCCACCGTTGAAATGATATCTAATTTACTTCCTATTTTACGACTTCTACGAAACCGCCAAGGTATTTATCAATAACGAAACCATAAATAAAGTGGCAACGTCGCATATTAGTAGTTTAATGTAAACCTTGTGTAAAATCGGGTTTAAAATGTTATTTAATCAATATTAAAGCTTTCGAATTTATACAATGACTTTTTTACATTGAAAATAGTATTTGAAAGATATACTTATGTCAAGACTTCATGACATGCATTTCCAATTTTAAAATCATGTCAAATGTTTAAGCTAATATAATAGTATTGTCAATTTTAAAAGTAAGAAATAAAATAAGAATTATATTCAAAATTATATGATTAGATTGGTAATTACAGTAATTTTATATTTATAACATACTTTAAAAATCATCCTTATTGATCTTGTATCATTTATCTTCGTAAACAAGTATACTTGTAAAACTAATTACAAGTAATTCATAACACTTATGGTAGCTGTGAATCGAGATATATATAATAATGTTTATATATTATGTAATTACCTTATTAAAATTATACTTATAATTAGATACTCTTAAAGAATTTTGCACTATGGTACAGTTAAGGGACACTATTGAGAAAAAAAACGAAACAAAAAATGTATAGGATTTTTATTCAAGTGTATTTTATGATAAATTCCGTCGGACTGGTAAATCAAAACTGTCCATTGTTGACAGATTTCTTACAATGAAGAGATACGAAAGTTTTGCTTTCAAATATCGAACCTAAGCAATGCAATACAAGACAGGCGTGTTTTGATGTCTTTTTTATTCAAGTATGATACCAACAAACTTTCTTTAAAGGCAATGCATACATACTACAGAAATGTATTTTATGTGTCATAAAATTATTTATATGCAAGACAACATAATTCTTAATATCATTCACTTTACTTTTCTGTAAATCCGCATATATCTTATGCACTGCAGATAGAGGTCCGCATACCGAAGTTTCGTTACCGACAAATAAACGGTGCATTTATAATTAGCCTACGTCACTTCGCGTACCTCAGTGAACAGTGAACAAAGAAACTCGCATTTGCTTTTCTCTCAATCAAATTGTGTATTACTTTTGTTTTTCTACATTTACATTTAAATAATCAGCGGAATTGTATCATCGACGTCTTTGGGTATTATATTTCACCGTGTTTACGTGGATATAAACTTATCTAGACTGCTTACGAAGGATTTTTATCGACCAAAATTTTCAAACAAAGGAAGTAGGTCAACAGGGACGCTTCAACCGAACAACTATCTATCTATCTCTGGATACTGCCAACCCCTCTTACGAGTGTTAAAGGCAGGAATTTAGTGCACGTCGGATTGTTAGTAAAAGGTGAAGAGAAAAGCTAAAAAGAAAAGTCCAAACATTGACATGCTTGGAAGGTGAGACTGAGAATGTATTCTAGTCATGGTTAAAATGTTAATAGTGAAACAAGATGATAAGAGATAAAATAGTTTAAAAACACTGGGAGTAAGACTAGTACTGCAAACCCACCACTGCCTGTTTGAACTGACTCAGGTTGGGCAGGGTGGCAATGTTACTAGGAAGTTTATTCCATAGTATAATGCTATGAGGGAAGAAAGAGTACTTATGGTAGTCGGAGGATACCTGTATTTGACGTAGGGATAAGGGATGCATATGTCTGGTTAATCTATGTGGGGTTTGAACATAAGTTGGGAGATTAATTGCAACTAGGTTATGGTATATCTTATAAAACATTATCAGTCTACAGTCCAGTCTGCGATGTTCAAGGGATCGCCAGCCCAGTTCTTCCTGCATGGCTGTGACACTAGAGTGAGGGGAGTAATCCCTTTTAACCCATCTTATTGCACGTCTCTGGATCATCTCAACTTTGTCAATATTGGTTTTAGCATAAGGAGACCAAATAGATGAGGCATATTCAACCTGTGGGCGGACCAGGGACTTGTATGCTAGTTCTTTTACTTTCTCATTTTTAGTGATGACATTTCTTTTAATAAAGCCAAGGGATCTGTTTGCATTGGAAGTTATTCGAGATATATGTGTATTAAATTTAAGGTCAGCAGATAGATCTAGTCCGAGATATTTAGCATTTGTAACAGACTCTAGGATTTGGCCATGGAGCATATATTTGTGTTTAATTATGGTCTTATTTTTGGTGATATGGATGACTTGGCATTTTGAAGGGTTAAACTCCATGTCCCACTGCTTCTCCCACAGAACCATATTGTCTAGATCATGTTGGAGAGTTGGGGGGTCTGAGGAGGAATTGATGGTTAGGTATACAGCAGTGTCGTCTGCAAATAATCTGACTTGGGATTTGAGGACAGAAGATGGTAACTTGTTGATATATAGAAGGAAACAGAGGGGCCCTAGGACCGAGCCTTGGGGCACTCCAGAGGTAACTGGGACTTCAGATGAGCAGTCACTATCCACAACTACTGTCTGTCTACGGCCAATAAGGAATGACTGTATCCAGTTTAGAATTTGAGGACAAACACCATGTTCTTGCAGGGTATCTAGGAGTTTAAGATGGTTTACTTTATCGAAAGCTTTGGAGAAGTCAAGAAGTATGAGATCTGTTTGTTTGCCATTTGAAAGGTTGTTCACAAAGTAATCAGTAAGTTCAATGAGTTGTGTCTCACATGATCGTCTTACTCTGAATCCATGCTGAAGATCAAAGAGTATGTTGTGGGTGGTAAAGTGAGAGGATAGTTGAGAGGCAACTATATGTTCGAGTGTTTTACAGAGGATGCATGTAAGGGAAATTGGGCGATAGTTTGCTGGATCACTTGTATCACCTTTTTTGTAGACAGGGCATACGTTTGCACGGGTCCAGTCATTGGGAATATTACCGGTGGTCAGGGATTTTTGGAAAAGAACTGCAACGATGTCAGCAATCTCTTCTCTCAGCTCCTTCAGGACAATTGGTCTAATGTTGTCAGGGCCGGCAGCTTTGTTGGCATTGAGGTTGGCGAGGAGCTTTAGTACACCTGCCCTACCGATGATGATGTCATTCATTTGTGGGTACTGACAATACTTTCTGGGATCCATGAGTCTCAGTTTTTGTATACATTGATCTTTAAGTGTGAGTGGTATAATTGGTGAGAAAACTGATTGAAATTGTTTGTTAAGAATGTTTGCTTTTTCAGTGTTATTAATTTTGAGAGAACCTGACTTTTGATCTTTTAATGGAGACACACTTTGTGAATCTTGTTTAGAGTTTTTTATAAGTGAGTATAGTTTTTTGGTACAAACTTTACTTTGTGTATTAGTTTCATCATCATCATCTGCAAGGTTCAGGATGTTTTCTAAGTAAGCTTCATATGATTGTTTAATTCTAGCTTTTATTTGCGATTTCAAATTTTTAAATTTTAGCCATTGATCATGATCAGATTTATTTTTATTTGTTTTTGGTTTTTTAATATTTTTATAGAGCTGATCTCTTTTATGAATTAATTTTTTAATGGATTTTGTTATCCAGGGCAAAGATGGTTTAGCTGTAATTCTTTTAGTGGGTATGAATTTTGATATGCCATCCTCAAGTGTGTGTTTGAACTGCGACCAAAGTTCTTCAACAGACAAAGATTCAGCTTTTTGAAGTATTTCAGATGTTGAGGTTTTAATGAAGGTTTTCAACTCAGTCCAATTTGCCTTTTTATACAAGGTGCAAGTACGAGGTTTTTGTTTGAGGAGGGTAGGCCTAGAAGATATTTCTGTGGATATGATGTCATGATCTGATATGCCAGGTATGACCTTGACATTGTTAACAAGAGTGTGGTTTGAAATGAGCAATAGGTCAAGAATATTGTCATTTCGTGTACTTTCATTGACCATTTGTACGAGGTTATGATCATCAATGATCTTCAGGAATTTATCATACACAGGACTTGTGTTTAAGCCTTCTTTAAGATATGGTGTATGTTCAGAGTCCCAATTTAATTTTGGGAGGTTAAAATCGCCAAGGATTAACTTTGTACCTTTTAAGTTACGCACAAGTTCAAGGGATTTTTCAAATTCTAAAATACTATTCATATCAAGTTCGTGTGGTTTGTAATAAGATGCCAGAAAGAGTGACTTACTACCTTTGATTTCTATTTTTATCCATATTATTTCACAATCGGTGTTCAGTTTTGGTTGTTCACTTGGTAGGAGGTTGTTTTTAACAAGGATAAACACTCCACCGCCCTTACCTTTGAGTCTGTCACGGCGAAAAACTGTGTAGCCGAGTTCAGGTGGGAAAATTTCACTGTTATAGTGTTCTTTATTTAGCCATGACTCTGTGGCTGTAACAATATCTGGGTTTTGATCTATTAATAAATTTTGAAATTCATGTTTTTTGTTGACTATTGACTGGCAGTTTATGCATATAATTTTCAGTTTGGATACATAATCAATTTGTTTTTGTTTTGGATTTTTGGGATTTATAGAGCTAGGTGTATCTGTATTTTCATCTACTAGAGGTGAGAAGCTGTTATGTGATGAGATTGAGAGGATGCTTGAAATATTCGAAAGATTTGATTCATCACATATTGTACATGTCCATGCAAAGGATGTATTGCTATTGGTTAGATCTTGGTACCATGTGCTGTTCAACCCTTGACATTGTATGTGGAACCACATACAGCAATTATCACATTCAACAGCATGGTCAGAATCTTTGACCTCAGACCCACAGCTTCCACAAGGATAATCCGGGCCAGGGTTCCGTTCAACATCGCATGAAATAGACAGCAGTAGTATGACTAGATGTGATAAGGTCTTACTTCTATGAATTTTGGTGGGAATTTGGTGGCGTCTAAACCTAAGTTTCAGGTTGCCTACAATAATTCCACACGAGGAGATTTTTGACGGCGACATTGCGTTTGGCAGGATGGAGGGCCTAGGATGTAGGGTAATGTTGGTTCTGATGAAATTATCTGGTACATTCACCATATAAAGTAATGTCGAGAGAAAAAGAAGGGATATAAAAATACCTACAAACATATTGTTTACCTTTTTCTCCCACCGGAAGTTGGACAATAAAAGGTCAAGGTTGGTCTGGCGGGAAAATTTTTTGACAGAATAGATACCTGTGACTATACTTTGGGTGTTAATTTAACAATGGATGAATGAAACTTTCATTAGATTTCTTCATTCAACGTTCTGAACAGCAGCAGAAATGCAGTAACAGTCCGAAACACAGTGTTTACAGAGTTTTTTATGAGAGCTACGGAAATCAGCTGTTAGCAATCCGACGCATGCGCACAACTACAACTATGTCAACAACAAAGGTTTTATTATATGGTCATTCATTTGTGTCTCATTTAAAACTTTTCATTCGGAATGAACATGATCTTTCGTATTCATTTAATTTGGACCCAGCTCATTACATGGTGCAGTTTTCTGCATTCCCAGGATCAACCGTGTCGAAATTGGCTCGAAGCAGCTCGTTGGAAATTGTGAAGGATTTTGAACCTGACATTGTGCTTTTAATGATAGGAACGTGTGATCTTTACCAAACGGGCAATTATCCAGAACGTATAGCACAGGACATATGCATTCTTACGGAAAAACTATACAATGTGTACAAAGTGAAATATGTGGTCGTTTTACAAACATTACACAGAATAACCCCACGTGTTTTGTTTAAATATCCGGTGGACTGCAAATTATTTAACAGTCAGGTGGACACATTCAACCATCATTTACATTCCCATTTGCCTAAAGGATACTCCAGATTGTGGCGATTGAAAGGCTTTTGGACAGAAACAAATCAACAGAGGGTATTTGCTGCAGACGGCACACACTTATCTCCCCTGGGGAACAGAAAACTGTACAACAATGTTAGAGCAGCCATTATCAGTGTAACAAAGGATTTATAAATCAAGATATGTATACATTCCATACACTGCTAGATTTTTTTTTTTTTTTCTTTAAATATCTTATCTCTCAAGACTTATAATGTCTTTATCAAATCATTATTATCAGGATTTGAAACTGTATATCATACTATATAGCAATAGCTACATATACATAAATTTTTTTTATATTTTCTAGAGGCTTATGTACATGTAGATCTACTAGCTTAAAGAACCACAAGTAAAATTTACCTTATGATCCGTACATGTATTTTTCACATATACATATTTTAATTCATTTAAGTGCAGTCATACAGCATTTATTTAGTATATCTTCTGATGTTCTAGATTCCCTCAAGGATTTAATTTACCTTTGGAATCTAATGACCCAGAATATTTTAGTTTCACACTATAGTAAGAGTGTTTCATAGACAAAACATATTTCAGTACAGTTTATATATTTGATGAGCTAGATCATGCACTTGGGCTGGTCTGATGTTCCAATATAGTAATAGATTATGCCTGATGGCGATGATTACATTAACTCTATAGTAACAGAGTATGCCATATAAATGGCGATGATTACATTAACTCTATAGTAACAGAGTATGCCTTAAAAATGGCGATGATTACATTAACTCTATAGTAACAGAGTATGCCTTATAAATGGCGATGATAACATTTACTCTATAGTAACAGAGTATGCCTTATAAATGGCGATGATTACACTTACTCTATAGTCGCCTTATTGCGATGATTAACACTAATATATAGTAACAGTGTTATTGTACATTACTAATAACAAATGTATATATTTTTTGATGAACCAGATCAATTTATAGGTAAATTTCCTAATTTGGTCCGATGTTCCAAAATTTTTCTACTTTCTACTTTCTTTTACAGAGTACATGTATAATGTACATACATATCTAAAGTAATACATAAAGTTCATTTCATATACAAATCTCCTCCGCAAACATTTTTAGTCTTAAATAATAATCAAATTTCTGGAACGACAAACAGATTTCATTAACGTTAATATATTACTTTAAACCTGATTGTATAGGTTTTTATATATACTATATTTATATTATATTAAAAAATATTTTCAATACATCTTTGTAGTGGTACTGCTTTTTACTACTTATCTAATTTACTGTATTATACAAGAATATTCATATATTATACCTAGAGAGGGTTATCTTTTATTTTTATTAAGATATTTGTTCTTTGTTTTAATGTTTTATAAATTTTTGTAGGTAAAACGGACCCGGTCAGGCATGGAGGCTAGTACAGAAGCCTCTGATAGCCGAGCTCAGAAAAGGAAATCAACTAAAATACAGACAAAACGAGGACAGAGAAAATCTTCCTCTACCAATGTAAAATCGCTTTTAAAAACAGGAACTAAAATCGGTTCAAATAAAGACATTAATAGAAGCAGAAGAGCACCCCCTCCCAGAAAGAAGGCTAAGAGTAAGAACCAATCAATGCCGGTAGACCCCACAGAAGATGATATCTCAGTGGAAACTGACCAAGAATCCTCAACATCCAGTGATGGTTCAGATTCAGACATGGATGATGTGAATTTCAGTCAAATTACGGCTAATCACACAAATAATTTCTTTCAAAATGGTGGGTATGATGGCACTCTTCTAAATACACCCATTTCTACCCCTATTTCCCCACAGATTAACAAAAAACTAAAGAATAAAATCTGGTCTGACGCATACATTGATATGGCAGACCTTCTACCAATGCAACCCTCATCCACCAATACCAATCAATTTACGCTTCAAATAAACAACTTCGCCTCAAATAACGTAAGCCTAGCTCCATCTCACAAACCCAGAAAAATTTTCAACATTGAGACTTGGACAACTGCCTTTCTGCGATTTGTAGCTGTTTATTCGGAAAAATTTCCATACTTAACAGCTGCTCTGATGAAATATGCTGAAGTAGTCCGGGATATATCAACCCGTCGACCAGGACTGGCGTGGCAAAATTATGACACACAGTTCCGATTACTGAAATCCCAGATGGGCATGCCTTGGGATACAATGCATTACGAACTTTGGTTAAAGGCATGCACCGATCCAACTCCCTATACGCAGTCAAGTCCCCGGCCCTTTCGTTCAGAATTCCCATCAAATAGACGCTGGAACAAACCTAAACCTTCCCAACCCTTGTCAAAGTTTTGGCCAAATACATGCTGGCCTTACAATAGACAAGACTGCAGGTCAACTAACTGCACATTACCCCATGTCTGTGGTTTCTGTAAAGGTACCCATCATGCAGGCCAGTGCCATTATCGAAACAGAGAGCATGCAGCTCAATCCCTCCTCGGCCAAAACCAAGGGAAACAATCCAATTTCACCAAACCACAGTCTGTTAAATATGTGCAAAAACCAGCTTCCCACCCCCATTGAAATTCAACCCCTCATTTCCTTATTACAAGGTTATAACGACATAAACTACATAAAAAATGGTTTCCAAGAGGGTTTCATTTAGGTTATATAGGTGATAGGTCAGCATGCGATAGTAGAAATTTGAAATCTTGCATGGAATATCCAGAAATTGTAGAAAGAAAACTGGAAGCCGAGAAAAAACATAATAGAATTGCTGGTCCATTTGAAGTATCTCCCTTCGATAATTTAAAAATTAGCCCAATAGGAGTTGTTGAAAAGAAAACACCAGGTCAATACCGTCTTATTCATCATTTAAGTTACCCAGCAGGTTCTTCAGTAAACGATTTTATAGATCCTTCATTATCAACAGTAAGTTACACATCATTTGATGATGCCGTCAACCTCCTCATTAAGTTGGGCCCTGGTTCCCTGTTCAGTAAAACAGATATTGCAGATGCCTATAGATTAATACCCATTCATCCAGATGATCATAGCTTGTTAGGTTTCAAATTCAAAGACCAAATTTATTTTGACAAATGTCTGCCTATGGGAGCTTCCAGCAGTTGTGCCATCTTCGAACGGTTTAGCTCTAGCCTTGAGTGGATTGCAAAGAAAAATTGCTAATTCCACATATAATACACATTTTAGATGATTTTCTCATTATGGGCCCTCCAAAGTCAAATACATGTAAGCTCCATTTAGATAAATTTTTGTCCATGTGTAATTCAATTGGGTACAAATTAAATCTGAAAAGACCAGCAACCATGTAATATCATTACATTTATGGGCTTAGAATTAGACTCTGTGCAAATGGTGGCCAGACTACCACAAAGATAAGCTTATTAAATTAAGACAGTTGCTATCATTTTATATCAAACGTAGGAAAATAACTCTTAAAGACATGCAAAGCTTAATTGGTCTTCTAAACTTCTGTTGCTATGTAGTCACACCTGGCAGATGTTTTCTTAGAAGATAAATTGATCTTACTAAAAAGGTCAATAAACCGAACCACCGCATTACACTTAATGCTTAAAGCCGAAAAGATATTAAAGCCTGGCAAATATTTGTGGAACATTTTAATGGAAAAAATTTACTGTTAGATGGAAAATGGTTGACAGATGAACAATTAAATTTGTTCACTGATGCATCCGGAATTTTAGGGTTTGGAGCAATATTTGGGCAACATTGGTTCTATGGTACTTGGCCGGAAAGTCTATCAAATATGGCCATTACCTTTAAAGAAATGTTCCCTATAGTAATAGCAATTGAGGTTTGGGGGCAAAAATTATGCCATAAATGCCTCGTTCTTCATTCTGATAATGAAGCTGTGGTATATATTTTAAACAAACAAACTTCCAAAAACCCTTTAGTAATGCGTTTAGTTAGACGCTTTGTATTACTTTGTATGAAATATAATATTCTCATTAAAGCTGTCCATATCAGTGGTAAATTGAATTATCTCCCTGATCTTTTATCACGTTTACAGATAAACCAATTCAAAACAGTAGCACAACAGCACATGGATCCAGACCCCACAGACGTAACATCAATCGTGTCCGATCTCACTTAGACCAAACGGTCTTAGACCTCTTGGATAATTCTTTGTCATTGTCAACCAAACACTCATATCAACATTCATTAAAACATTTTTTCACATTTATGCAAAGTACCTACCCGGGAAAAACACATTTCCCTGTCTCTGAGTATAAAATTGCGCAATATATAGCATACTGTTTCGAACAAGGTTACCGCTATTCCACTATACGCACTAAAATATCAGCCATTGCTTATTTACACAAAATTCATAAATATCGCAATCCTACAGACTCATTTGTCATTTCGAAAATGTTGTATTCAATAAGAACAACCTCCACCCCGTCTGACAGTAGGCTTCCAATGACTATCCCTATATTGAAATCAATTATTCAAGCCCTTGACACGATAGTGCCCTCATCATATGACAAACTCTTGTACAGGGCTATTTTCATAGTGTCTTTCTTTGGCCTCTTAAGGATTGGGGAAATAACACTCACACCAACAGGTTCTACTAATGTCATACAAAGTAATAACCTCACTCTCCACAGGTCAAAGTCCACCCGTAAAATCAATAAAGCAACAATTTATATGCCGAAGTACAAACATTTTGATGGTAAAACCTCCACAATTATACTGAAAAAGAATTCCGATGTTACCATCTGTCCGGTTAATGCATTAAAAAGTTACCTTAAGAGAAGGTCAGCACGGTCTGGTCAATTATTCATATGCAGAAATGACCGTACATTATTCAGTTCTACATTTCGCTCATTGTTGAGAAGTTGTGTGGAACATATAGGTTTGGATCCAACAAAATATACACCTCACTCATTCAGAATAGGTGGCGCCACACACGCTTTCAACTGTCAATATACTCAATTACAAATCCAGAAATTAGGCCGCTGGAAATCCAATGCTTTCAAAGGATATATTCGCCCTGTCAATTTATAATACGAAAAAGTTTATGCCATATAAAAGCTAGTGCCATCATACTACCTAGAGTGATTGTTTTGTTGTTCGCAACGTCCTGACTGGCTAAGGCAGCAGGATATTTGTAATATTAAATGTTAAGTAATACTGACATTGATTACTCGTTTTCACAGTTACCTGACTGGCTGAGGCAGCAGGAAATCTGTACATATGAACATTATTCAACTTGCAACTTTAACCTTATGAACTTGTTCCTGACTGGCTGAGGCAGCAGGAAATCTGTACATATTGACACTTTTCAACTTACAATTTTTACTCTTGTTAACATGTTCCTGACTGGCTGAGGCAGCAGGAAATCTGTACATATGAACATTTTTCAACTTGGAATTTTTAACTCTTGTTAACATGTTCCTGACTGGCTTAGGCAGCAGGATATTTGTATGTATCAACATTTTTCACAACTTATATCTATTACTCTGATCATTTATATTTCCTGACTGGCTTAGGCAGCAGGATATCTGTACATATATGTAAATCTTACAGTGTATCAGCTTTAACTCTAATTCATATTTTTCTGACTAGTTAAGCAGCTATATATCTGTACATATTTATGACGGTTAATATTTTTACATTTACCTATTTGTTATTCATATTTTCATGACAGGCTTGGACAACAAGATTTTAGAACATGAAAACGTTAATTGATACTTTTACATTTTGTTTCCTCATTACATTTAAAATCATATTTCTAAATAATCTAATCTAAATTGTTATACAGGACTAAGTTAGGCAAAGGCATAATTATGAAAATATAGTTTATAAACAACAAGCATATTATACAAATGTTATGTAGTAATACGATGATTGTTAATATTTACTTTAAACAGTATTATAGTTAAACTGTCTCACGTTACTTAGAAACTACTATGGCCAATTTATGTTTTTTACTTTTTCAATTTTATTATCATATAAGACATTTCCCATATCTTAACATTATAATTTGATATTTACACCATGTATATATTACTACCAAAAACTCAATTTTGTCTGGCGGATATGGGTTGGTTTATTGACAACCCATTTATGGCGGTTTTTCCCTGCCAGATATTTCGAAAAATTACCTCATTCTTGTTCATGTTATACTTATGGCTTAATAAAGCCCAAATATCAATCTCATAACATGGTTGTTTCTTATTTCTCCATACAAGCTTCAATTGAGTTTTTGGTGGTTGTTGCAGTTAATATAAATGTATTTTATGTGTCATAAAATTATTTATATGGCAAGACAACATAATTCTTAATATCATTCACTTTACTTTTCTGTAAATCCGCATATATCTTATGCACTGCAGATAGAGGTCCGCATACCGAAGTTTCGTTACCGACAAATAAACGGTGCATTTATAATTAGCCTACGTCACTTCGCGTACCTCAGTGAACAAAGAAACTCGCATTTGCTTTTCCCACCCTCCCACCACAATTATAAATTTCCATTACAGTCTTGCAAATAAATGGTTTTGTAACTTCATGCTTATTTTTCTTTCTAGTCATATACCGATTGTTAATATTGATTTATCATGATATTTCTATTTTCTAGTTGTTATTTGGTGCTGGCGGTTTTTCCCTGCCAGATATTTCGAAAAATTACCTCATTCTTGTTCATGTTATACTTATGGCTTAATAAAGCCCAAATATCAATCTCAATCTACAGAATGATAATATAGGGTTCCTTTACCATAAGCAGATGTTAATGTCAGTTAAAAGATTAATTAGCGCTAAACTTGTATATACAAATACATTGGGTAATTTAGCAATGTGTTATAAGTTTCATGTAAGTAAACCGGTTTCGCCATGCTTTTCAAGTGCTAAAGCGATGCAATTTCACCAACGTTTAAGTTTTTTATAATGAAAGTACAGAGGCAGTCAGTGCAGTCAATTACTTTTACATAGCTCCCTGTGTGACTCACACAAAAAGAATGCGACAATGGCGCGTGTTCCTGTGATGTTGTCCTTTACTGCATTTTTCGTTCTTTGTAAGGCCGTTCACTATTAATCAATTAATGATTAATTAATTGTTTTATTTATGTATTTTTAGTTAAGGGTCAAACTTGCAAATTGTAAACCTATTGTATTGACCTTCATGATAAAGTATCCGTCATTTATGATTTATGATTATGAAACATACAAACACTTTCATTTCAAATACTACTAAACTGATTTCAATTTCCTTACGGCTATCATTTTGCTTGTCATAATGCCCAGTCCTGCTCCTCATCAATAATTACTTCAAGTACTGTATCATTTACTTGCAAAACTTGTAGTTTAACATAACCATATTGAAAACATAAAGAAAATATATTCACTGACACAACAGTAAACGCAAGTTACAAGACGCTATTTCAAAGCGATTTTTATCATGGAAATTTTCGACTTTGATATTGACAAATTTTGACGAATTCAATACGGTTGACACAGGTAGACAAACAAATATGAGGAGATAAACAAAATGCACATATTTATACACGAACAAGATGAAATGATGATATAACATAATTAACATGTATTACATGTACGTGCAGTAGAGAAACATAAATATTCAAAAACAGTATCAAATCAATTAGGTGATCAGTAAGTGTAATATCTGAGATTTGATTTTATTAAATAAACAATATTATTATATCATTGTTATTATTATTATGTTTGACTTAATTCGTATGTAGTTTATGAGACAGCGACTTTTACGACTGTTTTATACTTCATACTTATTCATACTTCATTTTAGTACAGACATAAACTTATGTTTTACTTAATAATAATGCAGTTTTAGTATATAAGGCAACTTTTCTTTAGTTAATGTAATTTCAGTAGAGCAGCAAATCACATGACTGAATAATTAACTGTTCTTTCAAGCTCAGTAATATTGTAATCGTAGAATCATTCCATTAATGAAGAAGGAATGCTATTGTCCAAAATTCATCATCAATGTTATGTACCTTACGCTTTCAGCAAAATCTAGTACTGTGGCGCGACTATACTTTTCAGCGCATTACTTAAATAAATTTTATGAGTACATATTATTACTCAAATACAATGTCAGTTATATGGAATAAGTTTGCCGGAAGTTTGCGAGTAGTGTCAAACGTATCCTTACAAAATCTTGCCGTTTGATTGGCGTAAGTCCCATTTAAATGTTGATATATTAACTGAAAAGTGCGTTTAGGTGAATGAATAAATGGACATTGGTCGTGACAAACTTGCTAATTCATTGATAACTCTTTTTCCCTAGAATTTTAACATGTGAAATATTAAAGCAATGAGTTACACTTTATTAAATTCCTTATCACATTCAGTATTTTATGTCAAACATGAAAATAATAATAATCTCATTTTAATGGCATTTCATCCTTTTCATATAACGTTTGCGTGATAATTATAAACCGCTCTGTCACCGACTCCCAACGCTCCATGTTTACTCATGTAACATTCCCGTTAATGAAATCTATAACAGATTGAGTGAAAGCAGCTATCCGTAATGTCAGGTTGCTTATCGCGCAACGTTAGTAGTGTCTGACGTACTTGTTACGCTTACTGAATCAGACGACCATGAATTATCGCGGGATAAGGCATGAGCGATTTCGTTTTCTAATTTCATTCGGAAGATATAAGCTAGGACTATTCCTTAGTACAAGCATTTCTTGAAACGGTTCTGAATTGTAGTCTTATGTTTAAGCATTACGATTTGTAATGAAACGCAACTCTTGAAGCCTGTAGATATAAAGATGAGTATCTTACTTGTATAACAAAAACCGATTGTCCTACTACTTGTGAATATTTGACAAGCTTTTCATAGAAATAAAGAAAGGATATAGATTAAACCATTTTGTCATTTTTGAGGAAGAAATATCTAATTTCACACTCGGGGGCCAACACTTCCTTGTTTAATTTACTTAAGTGATTTCATTTTTCACATACCGCCTCATCTCGTTAGGACAATTGTATGTGTATGACAGGTATGTGATGAATATTTTATATGTTGATATATATATATATATTATTAGTTATAAAGATCGTTGACAGGTTATATGGTCCTATATATAGAGTATATTTGTTTAGTTCAGTGTAAGATCGGAATATATATTTCACCGAGTGAGCCCCAAAAGGTATATTTCACGAGTGGCGCAGCCACGAGTGAAATATGAACTTTTGGTGTTCACAAGGTGAAATATATTTCGATCTTACACTAAACTAAACAAATTTTCTTTTTATTATATGCAAAAAAACGTTTTAAAAAGACATTAAACCTAATACTGAATGAAAAGCGCGCCAAAAAATAATACAACGTGACGTCATTTACGACGTCACGTCATTAAGTTGGTACCCAGTTCTGTGCACGCCGGTATTTCACTGAAACAACGTAAGGGGCTTAAATTCAAAACAGTGAAATTATCAAAGTGGTAATTTCACTGTTTCAAACAGTGAAATTACCAGTTTTTTATATCACTGATATATTTCAGATCTATAAACCACCGAAAAGCATGTAATAAAAACGGCTATTTGTAAATATAACCCGAGCCGTTAGGAGAGGGTTATATTGCAAACAGCCGTTTATATACGGCCATATAACCTGTCAACGATCTTTATAACGAATTTATAATACAGCAAGCATCATTTTTATAGAAAAAACGTAAGATTTCTTCATGAATCGACAGCAGCCGTGTATATAAAACTATTTATCCTGTCACTTGTATCAATTTCGGCCCGATAACAAGGTGCCGTATATTTTTACTGATCTACGGCACTTGATCACGTGGTATGTATGTTTGCCGGACTACTTTTCAAGAAAAAATATAAAAACTGTCGTTAAATCTTCTGTGTGTAGAATAACGAATTTTGGAAACGTTGATAAAACTTTGTTTGTTTATTTTATTTCACTCTATAATTTTTCAAGCGAAATAAAAAATATTAAAAGTGAAATAAATGTAAAACTTAACTCGTTTGCGATATTAAAATAGCGTACTCGATTTGATTGTTTTTGCACGTGCTGTTTGGCGCTACATTGTGACGTCACGTAAACAAAACTTTAAAACGTCTGTACAGCGGTTAACGACTGAATAAAAGATATTGGTGTTCGAATTCATTTTCTTAGTTAGACCATTTTCTTTCATTCTAGATAGTTTTCACAACAAAATTCGACAAAAAATTGTTTTTATTTATCACATTTTTCAAACAAAATGGCGCTCTCAATGTGAAAATACACAGGGAGATAATAAGAACGGCGAGTGCATTGTTGTAGAATAATTAGGGCCTTCTTTGTTTATATAGAAACATTTAAGATAGTGTGATTAAAGGTAGTTTGCCAAATAAATTTCTTTAAAAAAACGGTGACAGGATAAAAAGAATAATAGATTGGTGCCGTGGATGGAGAAAGTTTATCTGGCTCTGCTCCGGATTTTATTGGGTTCGCCTTCGGCTCACCCAATAAATTCCTCCGCCTCGCCAGATAAACTTTCTCCATCCACGGCACCAACCTATTATTCTCTATATAAACGTCACGGTTATCCAATGAAAAGCGACGTTACAAACGTGCAATATTATAAAGTATAATTATATACATTTTATAAATTCTGCTCATCAACGTGTCTGATCTACATAAAGAACATTTATTCATATAATTTTATTTAATATGACAAAGAAAAAATCGTACGTTTTTAACAAACTAAGAACAAACCTTTTTGTCTTTTTCGTGTTGCTGCTATCTTAGTATATTTTCGCAGCGTTTTTTCTTCGTATTTTGATATTTTCTAAACATTAGAGTCCATTATCCCATTTGAACAATAAAATGAAATAAATAAATAAATAATAATAATAATAATAATATTAATAATTAATAATAATAATAATAATAATAATAATAATAATAATAATGATAATAATAATTATAATAATAATAAATAAATAAATAAATAAATAAGTAAGTAAGAAAAGTATAATAACAATCAAAATACGTCTGCTCATCAACAAAAACATAATCAGTGCAATCAACACATATATGGTCATCAGAGTCATCATTAACAGCAACAACATAATCATCATTGCAGTCAAATGATTCTGCTCATCATCACTTTCATCAGCAGAATTATTATCACTTCAATAAACACAAATCTGTTCATCATCACCATTATAAACATAATTATCATGATCATGATCATCATCATCATCATCATCATCATCATCACAATCAATATATTTGTGCTCATCATCACTTTCATCAACATAGTCATCATCATCATCACAATTAAAATATATTTGTTCATTCATTACTAGTATCATAATCGTTATCACGAAATCAATATGCTTCTTCTCACCATTGCCATCATCAACAAAACAATTATTACCACTTTTCAATACGCTTGGATATCATAGCAACACAGAATACAATGAAATTGATATTTGTGAAAAAGTTCGTGTCTCCCTTTTGCTTGTGAGGATGTGTTTCAACAATTCCTAAACATGAGATATAACCAAGGAAAATATCGCTTAAAAATGATCTGTATAACGATAAACAAACACAACAGTTAAAATATTTTAGTGAAAACATAAGCTATACTCCCCATATCACACCAAAACATTTTTATTATTGAAGTCCTTTAAAATTTTAGTAATATGATATTCAAATTGTATCAGGTATGTTTAAGTACATTATATTTTGAGGCTTCTTAAGGATTACCTGGATTATTTTAAACATAAAAAAATAGATACAGCCATACAAAGGTACATACAGCCAAACCAACCAAACTAATACACAGTGAAGTAAGAAGACTGTGATAACTAATTGTATAGTCCCGGGATGCGTTTCATAAAGATTCGTAAGCTTAAAATATAAGACTAAAGATAGGACTGGAATAATATTGCACTTAAGAGCGTTTAAAGAAACTCTCATAACTTTTGTATTTAAAATTAGTCCTAACTTTTTACTTAAGACAAAATCTTACTAATGGAGATAAAAAAATAATCACTTGTTCCTTTTCCTGTAATATGTCATTGACATGTAAAAAAGTGTATAATAGCAGATGATAAAATAAAATAACGCTGAAAAATTTACATTTATATATTAATTTAATATTTCTTATATATGTATTAACTTGCTTCATATCATTAATGTTATAATTGTAACCTTGGACACTAATAACTTTCTTATAAAATTATTAAATTGCATAAAGTGGACATGTTTCTTGAAAAAATCGTCCACAATTTTCCCAAACGTAAAAGATCCTCTTAATATTTAGGAAACAAATATCAATTCTGAGTGAATTGTTGTAGTAAAATGCACTTGGCATAAATATACTCACAAAAGCTGATAGGTCTGAGTGATTTATTACAAAGCATTTGAACTATTAACCTTAAATTATTTAATTGTAACGTAAGAAAAATAATATCTATTTCCATTCTTACATGGAGAATAATCATAAAAACATGTTGAACATTATTGAGCATAATTTATCTTACGTCATTTGGTTTATATGACGTCATATCTTACTTTATATTATGTGTTATTCCTCTTTTTTATGTCATGCATAATAAATAAATAAATAATTTTATGTAATAATGCACTTAATTGCCTTATTATTTTATATGGGAATATTGTGAAGCGTTTTTGAATACAAAATGTTTAAAGAATGTTGCATATTGAAACAAATAAATAAGTCTGTCAAAGCCATAACAATCATGGTTCAGTCATATATTATGAATAATGGTATAGAATGAATGCTCTTTTATGAATAAAACCTATCATTTCACTGGTAAGCAACAATAAACGTGTTAATTTTCAGAAAAGTTTGATTTATCTTAAAATATATTCAAGTTGTTATCATGTAAAAAAAACAGTGCAATAATAACAAATGTATTGCAGACTAAACACTGTTAATATATATATGCTTTTTCATCATTTGTAAACGCCCACCACTTTTACGTTCAGAAATGAAAACAAGATCTGCTATTTTTGTTTAGCACTTGTTTTTGTATTTATAACTTAAGACAAAAGTAAGGAGTACCCTGAGGCAACTTTAAAGTCCTAAGTTCAGAATTGTACTTGGGACTTTTCTGGAAACGGAGTTTTATCACAGTTTTGCACTTACCACTAAAGTCGGTCTTAAGATTCTTCATGAAACGCACCCACTGTAGTCTAATGAATGAAAACTGTTCCTAGTCATATGGAATTTAAAAACATTTAATGCATACTGAAATGAAATGAAAATATATTTCAAAATATCTGAATATTTGTCAAAAGTATCTACGTTGTTACATGTCATTATTCTCTGTGCTTCTCCTTCGATTTTGTATTGAAGGTCTATCAAGGTCTTAGCGGTCAAAGGCCAGTCTAAAATCAGTTCGACTTCCTTAAACATTTAAGGGAAGAACTGAAAATAAAAAGAGTTTTCATTGATCCTTTTAAATATTAGGAAATAAAATCTGGGATCCTCATTGGCTATTCTAAAAACACTCCGTTCCATAGCTTTTAAACCGCTGACAAAAATGAAATAAAAAGCTAAAAGTGATCACCATTATAAAATGGTTTGCAAATCCCAATCTTTAAGTTGCTAGATCACTGGTCAAGGTCACACTTAAAGGTCAAGTGTTAAAAAGTCTACATTGCGTGACCGCTCCATAACTTATAAACTACTTAAAATATTTTGAAATGGCTTGGTAGAAATAATCACCATTATGAGACAATGTGCAAAGCGCTATAATCGGATTGCTCCCCTAAGGTCAAGGTTACTCTTGAAGGCCAAGTGTTTGAAAGTCTACATTTTGTGTCCGCTCGATACCATTTAAACCGCTGCAATAGTTTTAAGAAAACTTGGCAGAAATAATCACCATTATAATACCATGTACAGGACAAAACAATCAAGTCAATACCGATAAAATTATTTTAGCACAAGTGATCATCATAATGAGACGATGTGTCCCCTGTTACAAGTTCAAACTGCTATGAAACTATGAAAAATGCTTCAGTACTAATCAAACTTGGCTCAAATGTTGACTGGACCATTGCCTTTGTATAGACATGCTCAGCCATTATCTGTTACCATGGCAACGACGGGACATCTCAAAATTGCCAAAAATCACTATCTTGCGTTGATCTTTTCCATCAAAATTGATTTCAAAGTGCTGCAAATTCTCAATGGATTGAGATTGAGTCAAAGGCTTTTCAGCGTTGGTTACACATTACCTTATGATCGGCATGGGGTCATTTTTAGCCTCTAACAAATCCAACATTTTCTTGGCGATGAGGGGGACTACCGCCCACTTCAAACCCCCAAACAGAACGGGGCACATCCACTTTCTGGCACCCCCCTGATGAACCTTTTTGATAGGGGGCGGCGCCAAAAAGTGATAACCTTTTATTAGCACCATTTCCCAAACGAAAAACAATGTTTTGAGGCCTATATAGGATAATTTTTCACTGTCCCCTTCAAAAAAGGGTGGGGTCGAAAAGCCGTCAAAGTATGTCTATTTGAAGTAAAGGGTTTAAAGTTCAAGTATTAAAAAGTCTACATTTCGTGTCCGCTTCATAACATTTAAACCGCTTTAATGTTTTTGGCAGGTATGAGCACAATTATGATAGCAGGTCAGGGTCACACTCGAAGGTCCAATGTTAAAACGTATATTTTTCATGTCCACTCTATAAGGTTATTGACAATTCAAAGGTTTTAAAATTACTTGGCACAAACGATCTCCACCATGACACAATCTGCAAGTTGCAATATCTAGGTTGCTAACCTCAAGATACATCCAAAATGCTACCCATTTTTCTGTCCGCTGCTTAACTTATAAACTATTGAAAACAATTTGAATTTTGCCTACAGCATTGTTCAACCAAATATATCAGAAACTTGTCAATACATGAATTCTAAAGTAACCTATAATTACCAAGACCTTTATCTTATAAATCAAACAAAATAAGGGGATCTACTAAGGTATCCTTCTGTACGAGTATATGAAAGATATAATTATTCAAAAACCGAAACAGACTTTTTTGATGGGCAAACCTGCTTTTGATATGTATAATGGCACAACATCAATGTCAATATAGGTTAAAGGTCAAGAAGTACATATTTATGTCCGCTGTGGAAACTGATTTGGCTGTATTCAGACTACCTTGTTACATTTTCTAGAAATCAGTATTACGTACGAACTTTATTTTACACAAGATCTGAGATTTAAATTTTGTACAAAATGACGACAATAACATAATAACTTATCAGGAACCCTATGTTTATGATGTTTAATAAGTGGCGTATATATGATATTATCATTTATATATACATGTTCAATTGATAAAATGTTTATGATTCTCAAATATTTAATACCACAAGAAATTATTTTGTCTTTGTTATGCAAGCTATGCTAACATTTCTATATGATTTTGCATGGAAAGCTTAAAATCTAACATATGCAAGTTAAACCAGTTTTACTTCGGTCGAGTATCTTTTTACAATAATACATGTACTTTACAAATGAAAGCAAAGGTTTTGCTTTGTAATCCGCATGAATTTATATGACAAACAAAATGTATTCCTGTCAGATGCAAATGAGTAATAAAAAAGACCATGACTCATATAGAAAACAACTTTATAGTCCTAAAATAGGTGTTCTCAGTTTTTAACATTATTGTTGACGTTTGAATGATCTTTGTAATGTATCTTATATGAAACAACTTAATAGTCCTACAAGAGGTGTTCTTAGTTTAAAAAACAATGTTGGTGCCGTTTGGATGATCTTTGTAATGTATCTTATATAAAGTTCGTTTGTACGAAGTATTATTATTATGTGTAGATCTGTATTGCAACCATTGTAAATTCATGTTTAAGTTATGACAAAATTAAGTGAAACAAATTGTTATATTGATAATTCTTTATTCTAGCATTAAATTTCTGTTTCCATTAAGTTAACCTTTTTTCATTTTTCAAAACAACAGATAGCATTCAATTTGATGGAATAACCCAACACAGCAACCAGCAATTTTAAGACATTTAACTACTGCATGACATGTGCCCTATGAATGCAAAAAGATGGCACTCACACTATAGATGTAATTGAATTGACGGATAGCAGACACATATTCAATGAAATCCAGCATAAAGGTATGAATTTAAAATACAATTTTTAGCGATCAATATATTTGGATTATAAAACGATATTCCAACAACTTATAGAACATTCTTTTCACATAATTGAAAAAAATCTAAAGTATCTTTCCAAAGTAAGTTATAACAGGATTTCGCTAATTTTCTGTTTCTGTTAATTGAGAAGCAAACTTTTTCAGCTTATTTATTTCTATCAGTTTGGAAGCAATATCTAGCTCGTAATGATTAGCATGTCCCAATAGTTTTAACGCCACTAAACAAAGTATATTTGACTGCAAATTATAACTTTTGTAATATTTTAAATACATGTTTGCAGTTTTGTATGATTAAGGTTCAGACTGCTCAAATGGAAAGGACTTTATCTTTTCCTGACACATATGTGCTTATATAGGACTATAAATACATGTTCTACCTTTACCATAGGATTTCATATGATGGATTTAGAGTTGTCAGTTTTTAATTTGATCATTGAAGTTATACATGTATAATTAGCTTATACCATATACTTGTAAGCTAATATATACCCAGGTGCTAAAAACAATATAGATATTATTATGTCAATATCAGTTATGTTTTGTTATTTTTCATTACATCGGAAACGCATCTGTCATATTTAACCTTGCATGGACCTTGCCACATAAAATCAAAGAATAAAGTTTCTATGTATAGGTTAGAGTACATATTGGGTGTTCTTCGTAAATAAGAAAGCTAAAAAGGAGCGGAGCTTGCGAAGCGACTGTAGCTTTCTTATTTACGAAGAACATCCAATATGCACTCTAACCGGCTTAGTGCTCCGCCCACTTGCGTTTTATAATATAAAACGTCCAGTTTATATAAAATCTGTTCTATTAAGATTTGTAACCTGAAAATTTGAAAAATCCTCGTCGGTGATTGGCTTAAAAAAATAGGCGAGCACTAACTGTTGAAATATAAGATTTTGTAGGATAAGCCAAAGAGACAAGCACATGATTAAAAGAATGAAAAAAAATCTTAAATATAGATTCTGCATTAGCAATTTTAGTTTTGTACTTTAATTATGCCATTTTTGATAAATCTACATGAAAGTTGAAGTCAAGCATGTCAAAGCTTAGCTAACTCCAAGATAATTTCCAATTTGTTTAAATACCATTTGCACGAAAATTTTCCTTTTCCAATTCAGACATTTTTGTTTAATCAAAGTTAACTTTCGGAGCAGAGATAGTAGTAAATTTGAACAATATGTCTAGGGTTTCGTTTAAACAAGAGGTCAATCGTCTTGAAGAATTATAGAATCATCTGCAATTTCTCAATTTAGTGAATTTCAATATATTTAATAACAATTGTTTAATAAACAGTTAAAATACACCGTTTATGGATTTATAATAATTTTGTTAACGAAACAAAGATAAAATTAATAACTTAAATCAGTCAGAAACATGAAATTCTGATTATGTAAGCAGAAATGCATTGTTTTGAAGTATCAAGTGTTTACAAAAGATAAATGTGTGAAAATGTGCCTTAAATTAAAATGAAAGTGTATATTTTGAAGAAGAAGTATAGTTTTGCATGCAACATTGACATGATTTTGATTTAATCTTTGAGAAGGTAAGTTCTAACTTACTAATACACTTTTCTTTTCCTTAACATAAATATCAATCCTTTCCTGTAAGCAGAAAACAGCGAGTTATGTCATTTTATGAACGCTAAGGCAGCTGTCTCAATAAAGTATTACTACTGTTTTATAAACCCTTGATTAAGAAATTAAATGACAAGTAAATTCATTCAAAGTGTTTATTGCACATTATATTCAATACATATTTACAAAAATCATCTTTGAAACTTAAATTATTCTTTGTCTTTTAACAGTAAAATAATGCAACAGTTGTTTTGTTGCTTATATTTTAATAACACAATTATCAATATTTTTGTTGTGCACAAATTAGTGATACACTTGAAATATAAGAAGCATGCGGAATTCACGAACTCAGGATTTCTACTTCATAAATTATAATATACGATTTCGACTCGATAAATTCATGATTTCAACTTCATAGATTAACGATTTTAACTTCACGAATTAATGATATCAACTTCATGAATTCACGATTTCAAGGTCACGTATTCAATTTCAGAACTTTATGATTTCAGCTTCGTAAATTCACGATTTTAACTTCGCGAATTCAAGTTTTTAACTTCATTAATTTACGATTCCAACTTCACGAATTCAACTTCACGAATTCACGATTTTATCTTTGTGAATTCACGAAATTACGATTTCGACTTAATAAAGTTGCAATTGGGAACTTGTGAATTTGAAATCATGAATTTGTGAAATTGTGATAGTGGCTTCATGAAATTGAATCATAAATTCCTGAAGTTGAAATCTTAAATTCGTAAAGTTGAATTGTAAATTCGCTCAGTTAAAATTTTGAATCTACAAAAACGAAATCGGATATTAAAGAAGTTGAAATGACCACACCCGTCTTTCAAGCATTGGTAACATATTATACGATTTCCTTAAAATCATATAGCGTCAGATAAACGATAAGACGGCAGAGCATTAGGCAAATTTTCTAAGTCATCGAACATTTTTCCTGTTTTGTTAAGTTTGCAAATGAAAGTTTATGGTTTTGATCGCATACGCGTACCTTAGGCCACTAAAGATGCTTTAATATTTAAATGTATATATACAGTTTTGAAATAGAGTTCAAATTGATGGACATACACCAGCATTTTTATATAAGTATGGCCATCCTAATAACGCTTTGAAAGGAATTGATAAAGGCTAGAACTACAGTTAATTACACTATCAGGAACTATATAATTGACAACAATTGCCAGTTATATATCTTAAAGAACACCTGAATGCAAAATTTAACATATGGGTTTCGAGTTATGGAGATTTTTCTTTACTAATACTTGGCTATTAGAATGGCTCCTTTTTGACAAATGAGGAATTCTAAATAATATAGCATTATGAAAAATGCTTTCCCATTGAACATTCAAAGAAACAAATGATAGCATTCAACTTACAAATGACAAAAGCAAAATATTTTTCCTACTCAAAATGTTTAAAATATATATAAAATTGTTACCCTACCCCACCCATTTTAAATAGTTTACCTTTATTCAAAACAGTCTTAAATTTATCAAAATGAGGGGTTGTTTTCAAAGTTTGCCGAATTTTTTTTTAAATGTATATGTTGATCTTATTATATATAAAATACTTTTACCGTCTAGTTTTTATTTTATTAGACTTTGCAAATATCAGGTACCATAGTTGATAAAAAAATCATGTCATGATTCAACCAAAAATAACGATAATAATTTTATGATTTTAATGAAACATTTTTGACTTTCCAAGTATGCTCCGCGAGACACATAAATAATGTTCAAAGAAAAAAAATAAGTTGACACTTCTGGAGCTTGAACCCGCGCCCCTCAGTTTTAATGGAGTTTGCAGTAGTTTTAGCCAATTTGAATACTTTTCAGAATGAAGGTAACGCATTATGTGGGTCATAGCTTAAACCAAAGAAGGGTTTTTTTTCTATCTTTTTACATGATTTATGTATCTCTCATATCACTTTTGGGAAGAAAAAAAAGCGTGTTATTCTGATAAGGTATTTATCTGACCTATGTTGTCAATATTTCAGTTTCTTATAGTGCACGTTAGGGTGGTCATACCATAAAAGCTCTCAAAGAATATATTTTCATTCTTATTTGAATATTTCTCATATTTCTTAAGAAGTTAAATCACTTTGTTAACAAAGTTGGCGCTTTCAGAAAAAAAGATGAAGTAAAGCGGAATAACATAAACGATTCTCGTTTCTACCAATGACGTAAGCGGTTGCGTCCCTTGGCAATCAGATATACCGACTTTTTTATTATAAAGATTTTTTTATATTGGCCCAAATGAACAAAAATTATTGTACCATTATTTGCACAAAACATTTTTTAAAATAAAAGCCAAAACATTTGAACTTTACTATAATAGTTATGTACATTTGAACATTTTTTAGTTTTGCTATTTTTTCTACAAACTTTTGTTTTCTTCTTTGATAAAATGTGTGTAACAGTGTTATCCTTTATGTCAACTTTTGAATATCAAAAGCGAATATTCTCTACATGTCAAAGCTATTTAACATCATCTACTGTAAAGGTATAAATTGAGACGTCTACTGCTTAACAACAACAAAAAAGAAAAGGAATAAAATAGAATTTCCATGAATTTCCATGAATACTCTCAATGAAATGAAGTGCGTATATGAAAGGAGATAGCAAGAATAACTTTACATGGCAAATGTAGTTGCATTTACTTCCCTTTAGTTAAAGTAAGGTTATAATAGATAACAGTTTTTAGTGTAAATTGGATATGTTTTGTTATGTATATTATAGAATTTTTTTTAGATAGGAGGTCTCCGTCTACTTTATCGTTGACCGGAACTCAACCAGAGCACGACCTGGGGGCTAGAAAATCCAATAAGGTCTTTCTGCGATGACACGTATCCCAGGCCGTGCCAGGTTCACTTTCTATGTAGTATAACCTTTTTTAAGATTCTAAAACAGAAAGCAATCAATTTATGAATGCAGATCAATAAATTTAGCTAGTTGACTCCAGTAAATAAGGCAAACTTTGACTAATGTTTCCAGAAATTTCAATATACTAGTATTACTAAATTAATGTGTTTATCAAAAGTTTATTAACTTAAATTGTAAAAATAATGTCTATATGACTTTGCTAATTTGAAATATTTAATAACAATATACCAGAAAAAAAGGTTGTTAAACTGTTTCGATTCTGATGTTGTATTACCTAGTTTTAGCCAAAAGAAACACTTTATTCTTAATTCAATTTGTAGTATTTGCAGAAAATTAATTATTTTTCTTATTGTTAATTATATTCATATTTATGAAAATGGTATTTGTATCTAAAATGATTGTCTGTCTTTTTTACAGTACAAAAAAACAATTTTTATTATTTTTGTTTTGTTTTGTTAATAAATGCGATTCATGTTTTTTGTTGTTTCTTTACATAGGAAAATACGTTTTAAAGAAAGTATTTCTTAACTTTCGTTGACCAGACAATGAGTGTAGTGTAATTGATCCCAAGTTTCAACATGAAAATATTTTTAATCGCTTATGCGGATAATAAAGTGAGTCTCTTCTGATGTTATGACTTTTTCTTGAAACATGTTTTACATGTACAACAGAGTAACTTTTTACAACTTTATCCAGATATAAACAATAGAACATACAATCGGGATAAAAACATTTCTGAAAATTGTTGTCTTTTGAATTTCTCGGGGTAACTTAAGATTTGTTTATTTCTAAACATTTATACACACAGCTTGATATTTTGAAAAAGGTAAAATATAATTATTAAATGATTATAAATATTCCAGTTTATCTATTTTCAAGTTTTAATGTCTTAAATAATCATAACAATGTATATGGAAAATATCTTTCATCTCATTTAAAAAAATAAAACAAGAATCACGGTAAAAGTAATAATTATCTAATGTTATTTTTGAATCATTTTTTTTTTATCTTTAAAGCAATTTTATTATTTTTGTTTGTTTTAGACAAAATAAGAATCGAGAAACAAATTCGTCATGGTTTGCACCTATATGATCCTAGACATTGTTGACAAAGAAGAAATTCGTGATCACAAAATATAAATTGGTAATGATTAAAAAATGAAAAAATATAGGAAAGGATAAACATTTGCAGACTTTTTATGAAGTTTAACGCCCTGATTTCCTGAATGTATTTCAAAATACAAATTTATAATTCAGGAAAAAAGTCTTGAAAAAAGGGAACGGAAATCAGTTATAAACGTGAAGATCACGTGAAGAAATATGTTGTTTTGGAGTGTCAAGTGTGAGTGTTAAACGTTTGAAAGTGTGTTTTAAAAGTGAAAATAAATATTGTGTCAAAGAAGTGTATTTCGGATGTTACTTTTACATGATTTGGATAAGATCCTAGACAAGGACATTTAAGAAGGTAGGCTTTTTTATTTTAATACAATTTACTTAACATAATGACCATACACTCTAACCATAACTGCAAATCAAAGCCTTGAACCATCTAGTTTATGCAGTTACCCAGTTTTAGACAACTCTTAACGTATGCAGACTAAAGAAAACAGCAGGTTATGTCCTTCTAATAGTTCATATCTAAACTTTGTATACGGACATTTCGATTTACTGTTACTGTTTTATCAATACCAAAAATAACTACTATTCGCTTTTGCTCATTTGAAATGTGTAATTTTTAAAAATAACATGACTGTATAACAGATAATAAGATTGTTAACAATATGATATAGTTCCCCCTCATGTTTTTCAATATTGCATTAATTGCATGAGGTGTCATGGAAAAAAACGTTTATATACAAATACTAGACGGATATTATTTAAACTGATCTTTAATATGCCATTTGTAAATGCAAAAATTCAGCACGATATTATTTGATATACAGAACAAAGTATAAGACTAACTGGCAATGAAATGCACCTAGCAATCCAACATAATAATTATAAACATCATGTGAATCATTGTCAATGTTACTCCTTTTCAAAGTATCCTGTCTGTTTAGGAGATTCTTTTGATGTTAGGCTTCGTCGTTACAGGAGACAAATATACAAACTTTTTTTATGAGGTTCTCAGAAAGGTCATTTTTACAATCTAAAGTTTCTGAGATACCGCAAAAATATTTGTCTGTCTTCATTAATAATGTTTTCAACTTTCTCAACTGGTCATGATCATCCTATTTATACTTTTTATCGTCATCTGTTTTTAATATTTCTCTAAAGTATATCACAAAAAGGTACCATATGACACTTATCGCCTTTATGTCCCAACAATATACAGGCCTAGTATGCCCCAGAAATGTTTTTATTTCTCGAAAGCATTTTAATTTTACTAAAAACGTGTTTTATGTTAACTCTGAAATTAAAAAAAAATATTTGCATCGTTATATTTGCATGAACAAGAGCGATTACAAGGTCAATCACAACCTGGTGGTACGAACTGCATGAAACGAAATTGGACCGTTTAAAGGTATGATTTCTTTCTAAAATTTTAAATTACATTTTGCTGACATAAAATATTTAATTTGGTAGACTATTACTTGAGACCCCACATATACATAGTTTACAAAGACATTATATCAGAATATACCAGCCCTGAAATATTTGGAACGCCACGGCATGTCATAAATTTAAACAATTTCTGGTACGCTTAATAAAATCACCAAAACAGTAGTTACTCATTTTCATTATAACATTTATTTCTAAACTGTTATTTTAAGGTCTTTGTGTGATTATTTATTTCAAGCCTCAAGTTTCAAACGATTTTCTGTTTCAAAACTGTTTTTCGGGCTTTTTGACGTATAAGGAAGAAGATTGTACGTATGATATACATGTATATTACTGTAAAATAATAAAGACAAATTTCAAAGGGGCAAACAATATGGTATTGTATTATGAATTCAATGAAAAGAAAACAAATTCTTGTGTGTGCAAAACTTTAATCTATCAAATTCGAATCGTAAATACAAATAAGACTATAATGTAAACATATATGCAATGTTGGGAATTTATGGAAATATATGGAGAATAACAGAATTTATTTAAACGTCTATGATCATGAGAAAAAAAACATTCAAATCAAGATTGTGGGAGATTACGGGTTTATTTCCAATTTTTATGCCCTTTAGTTCGATTTTATCCTCAGTAAATGTCAATTCAATGAGCGATTTTAAGCTACCCCAACCTTAAATTTAAAAAAAAAACTTTTTATATTCTACTGTATCGTATTGATGGGTAAACAGATTCAAATTCAATAATTATTCTCTAGTTACAAAGCCTCGATCATTTCTAAAGGCTTTTAAATTAAAGAAACCATGAAAGCATATCAATTCGACATATTGTTGATTTATTGTTCTAATTGCTTGTCTTTAGGGTAATGATTTTTCATTGCATATACAAATATACCTAAACACTTACATTAACATATATACATATTAAAATCTACACAAAATGTTATCTTATTGCACAAGAACCCAACTAACTTGAGATTTCCCCTCTTAGATCTCGAGGTTGACGGTTTGAAAACTGTCCACCACAACATGCACATTGCACTTTGTCGCCAACACATTGAATACAGTTACATTATCAATAAAACCTCTATTGTTCAATGATGTACTAGGTATCAATATAAATTTAAATAAAATCATTTATCAATTTCATTTTCTTCGTTACATTCCGGTATCTGAAAGTAAATAAATAAATAAAGAAATAAATAAATGTATATAAATATTGTGTGTGTGTGTGTGTGTTGGTGCGCGTGTGTGTGTTACGTTTTTTTCTGCCTCAAAGAATTCGTAGATTCTTATATTTGAATTACTGATTGTATGCGTATGAGAGAGAAATGTTTGTGATTTCACGTTAAGTGTGTTGGCAAAACGTATAAATTTGAAACAGTCTCTAAATATTAGTCAGATTTTACAAACTGACATAATGGTTTGTCATCATGTTGTAGAAAATAGTTTTGATAAAATAATGAGGAAGTCTGAAAAAATAACATGTATGCTTCTTTGTTGTTTTTGTTTTGTTCCTTTTGTTTTTTATGCATCATGTTTTTGAAAAAAGGTTACATATGTATATTTTCGGACAGTAATAAACTGTTTTGTAATCCAGATTTGTTTGACAGTTTCCATTGTTTAGATTGAATGCTCAATTTACTGTCATTTTGCATTATAATATATTGAATTTAAGCACATAAAATATACGAGAATAATGGTTTTTAGTTTAAGATAAGATCAATTTTCAGTTTTTGTCTTAATTCAATAAAGCATTTTAGTCATTTCAATAAATCAAATACCATAACTTAATTGTTACAAGAAATATTTACCAAAAATAACTACTATTCGCTTTTGCTCATTTGAAATGTGTAATTTTTAAAAATAACATGACTGTATAACAGATAATAAGATTGTTAACAATATGATATAGTTCCCCCTCATGTTTTTCAATATTGCATTAATTGCATGAGGTGTCATGGAAAAAAACGTTTATATACAAATACTAGACGGATATTATTTAAACTGATCTTTAATATGCCATTTGTAAATGCAAAAATTCAGCACGATATTATTTGATATACAGAACAAAGTATAAGACTAATGAAATGAAATGCACCTAGCAATCCAACATAATAATTATAAACATCATGTGAATCATTGTCAATGTTACTCCTTTTGAAAGTATCCTGTCTGTTTAGGAGATTCTTTTGATGTTAGGCTTCGTCTTTACAGGAGACAAATATACAAACTGTCTTTATGAGGTTCTCAGAAAGGTCATTTTTACAATCTAAAGTTTCTGAGATACCGCAAAAATATTTGTCTGTCTTCATTAATAATGTTTTCAACTTTCTCAACTGGTCATTATCATCCTATTTATACTTTTCATCGTCATCTGTTTTTAATATTTCTCTAAAGTATATCACAAGAAAGTACCATATGAAACTTATCGCCTTTATGTCCCAACAATATAAAGGCCTAGTATGCCCCAGAAATGTTTTTATTTCTCAAAAGCATTTTAATTTTACTAAAAACGTGTTTTATGTTAACTCTGAAATTAAAAAAAATATTTGCATCGTTATATTTGCATGAACAAGAGCGATTACAAGGTGAATCACAACCTGGTGGTACGAACTGCATGAAACGAAAGTGGACCGTTTAAAGGTATGATTTCTTTCTAAAATTTTAAATTACATTTTGCTGACATAAAATATTTAATTTGGTAGACTATTACTTGAGACCCCACATATACATAGTTTACAAAGACATTATATCAGAATATACCAGCCCTGAAATATTTTGAACGCCACGGCATGTCATAAATTTAAACAATTTCTGGTACGCTTAATAAAATCACCAAAACAGTAGTTACTCATTTTCATTATAACATTTATTTCTAAACTGTTATTTTAAGGTCTTTGTGTGATTATTTATTTCAAGCCTCAAGTTTCAAACGATTTTCTGTTTCAAAACTGTTTTTCGGGCTTTTTGACGTATAAGGAAGAAGATTGTACGTATGATATACATGTATATTACTGTAAAATAATAAAGACAAATTTCAAAGGGGCAAACAATATGGTATTGTATTATGAATTCAATGAAAAGAAAACAAATTCTTGTGTGTGCAAAACTTTAATCTATCAAATTCGAATCGTAAATACAAATAAGACTATAATGTAAACATATATGCAATGTTGGGAATTTATGGAAATATATGGAGAATAACAGAATTTATTTAAACGTCTATGATCATGAGAAAAAAAACATTCAAATCAAGATTGTGGGAGATTACGGGTTTATTTCCAATTTTTATGCCCTTTAGTTCGATTTTATCCTCAGTAAATGTCAATTCAATGAGCGATTTTAAGCTACCCCAACCTTAAATTTAAAAAAAAAAACTTTTTATATTCTACTGTATCGTATTGATGGGTAAACAGATTCAAATTCAATAATTATTCTCTAGTTACAAAGCCTCGATCATTTCTAAAGGCTTTTAAATTAAAGAAACCATGAAAGCATATCAATTCGACATATTGTTGATTTATTGTTCTAATTGCTTGTCTTTAGTGTAATAATATTTCATTGCATATACAAATATACCTAAACACTTACATTAACATATCTACATATTAAAATCTACACAAAATGTTATCTAATTGCACAAGAACCCAACTAACTTGAGATTTCGCCTCATAGATCTCCAGGTTGACGGATTGAAAAATGTCCACCACAACATGCACATTGCACTTTGTCGACGACACATTGAATACAGTTACATTATCAATAAAACCTCTATTGTTCAATGATGTACTAGGTATCAATATAAATTTAAATAAAATCATTTATCAATTTCATTTTCTTCGTGACATTCCGGTATCTGAAAGTAAATAAATAATTAATAAATAAATAAATGTATATATATATTTGTGGGTGTGTGTGTGTGTGTGTGTGTGTGTGTGTGTTGGTGCGTATACGCGTGTGTGTGTTACGTTTTTTTCTGCCTCAAAGAATTCGTAGATTCTTATATTTGAATTACTGATTGTATGCGTATGAGAGAGAAATGTTTGTGATTTCACGTTAAGTTTGTTGGCAAAACGTATAAATTTGAAACAGTCTCTAAATATTAGTCAGATTTTACAAACTGACATAAAGGTTTGTCATCATGTTGTAGAAAATAGTTTTGATAAAATAATGAAGAAGTCTGAAAAAATAACATGTATGCTTCTTTGTTGTTTTTGTTTTGTTCCTTTTGTTTTTTATGCATCATTTTTTTGAAAAAGGTTACATATGTATATTTTCGGACAGTAATAAACTGTTTTGTAATCCAAATTTGTTTGACAGTTTCCATTGTTTAGATTGAATTCTCAATTTACTGTCATTTTGCATTATAATATATTGAATTTAAGCACATAAAATATACGAGAATAATGGTTTTTAGTTTAAGATAAGATCAATTTTCAGTTTTTGTCTTAATTCAATAAAGCATTTTAGTCATTTCAATAAATCAAATACCATAACTTAATTGTTACAAGAAATATTTATATACTAGATCACTATTGAGGTTTTAATTTTGTTCTTCTCTAAGATGTATGGCAACTCTCATCCTTTGTGTTGACCGTGATATAAAAGAAGTATCCCTGAAATTGATGTCAAGAAGCGTTGTGCTTTCGCTTTTCTTATGTCACAACAATATCACAGATTACGGTCTTTCTGATATCATTTAAAAAGTACTATTTGCTTTCTTTGATAAAGAAAAAATGCATGTATTCGAACCAGAAACTGCTTTTGAAATGTGACGATAAGTCGGTCATATTGTACAATACAGATTGAAATAATTGTCACTGGTGGCTTTTTTAAAAAATGAATTAATTGCTATAAGAAATACTTATATTCTTATAAGCGTATATATAATATTATAAGTATAAATAAGTATATATATTACTTCTCTAAGACGTATGACAACTCTCGGTCTTTGTGTTGACAGTGATATGAAAGTAGTATCCGTGAAGTTGATGTTAAGAAGCGTTGTAATTGGTAAAGGTAAATTTGGTGTTGGCAAAATAAGTTCGTGGACTGTTCCGAATGACGTCATTTCACTTGTAGAGTCAGTACTAAGGGTCTTTTATAATAGAAATAAAAAAGTCAGTTTAAATAATTTTTAGTATTTTTTGTACATTTGATAAGCTATAAGAGGGCGGGAAATGAGGTATCTGCTTTCAAAATAGTGCAAATGGTGAAACACTTTCAGAAATCATCTCTAGACCATGCAGATTTCAAAATGGCCGCCAAAAAAATTTGACTTACATAATAGTTAATTCAGTCATTTTTTTGTATAGAACTGAAACACTTAGGCATGTACAAAGTTTCTCCTTTACATAAATATATATATATATTTTTAAATCTGCTTTTATACCTCTTCAGAATACAAAATGGTGTCCAATATTGCCGCCTATTTATGCAAAACTGAGTGATATATCTCTTTTGTTGTATAATTTGTTGCACAAATTGTGCTTATTTCAATAAAAAAGCGTTTAACCATTTCGGATATAACCAAGTTATATGTAAACCACAATGTTTGTCAAGCTTTTTAAGTCTTTAAAAAATATAAGACAACAGTGCCATTTTTGCATATTTTTGTAACACGGTTTTCTTAGTCTATGTGAAATAAATTTAAAAAAAAAGTTTCTGAAATAGTTTTTGACATTCATTGTAACACATGTAAGATAAAAAAATTGTAGGTTTTATATTTTGTCAAAGTGGGTTGGGTAAATTTATCCGATAATTGCAAAACAAACAAAAAACAAAAAAACAAAAAACGAAATTTTAATAGGTAAGTTAATTTTATGACTTTTCTTCTTGTTAAACCTTCTATGAATTCTTTTGCAAATGTTCAATATTAAAAAGTATTTTTATAATATTGAAGGTATTTTTTATCTTCCATCAAGTCTGGAACCGTATGCTAAAATATCAATAAATGCACATGCAATCATGTGTATACATTCAGTTATAAAATGTGTCTGCATGATATAACTGGTTTAAATATTCTTAATATAATTGGTTAATTGTAATGGTAGCAGACTTAATATACATAAAAAGCATTCTTTAAGTTAGATAATACCATTTACGAATGCAATTGATTCCTGTACAATTTCTTTGTGAAAAGACAAAAATCGCTTTAAAGCTAACACAATATGGAAAAATGAATTTTACATTTATATAATTAAGATAATTATTATAATCTTGCTGAAGGCTTGTTACATTATTATTCCAAGTAATATTTATTTTCATTTCATTGTTATCAAGTATTATTGAATTAACTTTGTTCATAGAATGACTTGTCTAAACAAGGTGTTTTCAAATTAAAAAGAAATACAATGTAAGAACTGTATTTCAAAGATTATTTATATTTCATTATCCCTCTTAAACAAGAGAGAAATTGTGACTATCGATTACTCCCCTAAGACTCACTCCTGGAATTACAGTTCTTTAATACATCATACGAAGGGTATCTATTTTTTTCACAACATACAGTCATGATCTATGAACTATTTGTAAAGGTCCGCTTCAAAACATGTCCAAAAGCTATGCTTTCAGAAACGTTTCATACAAGAAGATTCATATAACTATATAAGAGTCCATATAAACTAAGTGATTTTGACTCTATTCCAATAGTTCATAATTTTTATAGAGTACCACAAGGTAATGATACATTATACTTTTTTCTGCTCTGGGCACTGAATTGTTGGAGGTTTTAAGACAGTTTCATTACAAAAGGCTGTGGAAACTAAGTGACAGACTAGGGAATGCCGTTTTGGACTGCCTGAGCATGTTTTTAATCCCGCCACGAGAGGCATTTAGTTTTGAAAGACTTGTATTGAATTTTAATAAATATCATAAATATGACGGATATAAAAACAAGTAATATCACGCATTAAATTTAATAACTGAATGTATACATATGACTGTAATTTAGCTCACCCCCTTTACCAGAAGGAAGACAAAAATACCTTCATCTAAATTAAAATAAAGAATACCTTTCAATCGGGAACATTTGCATACTAAATCATAGAAAGTAAATAAAAAGTGAAAAACTGTGGAAATGTTGTTGTCTTTTTTATAATAATCGGATAAATTTACCCAACAAAGTTTGATAGAAAGACTACAGATTTTATGATTTTCTTACATTTTTACAATAAACACATAGTGTTAATTGAATATTAAATACAATATAAGAAATGAACTATTTTTTTTGTAATTTTGTATAGATTTAGAAAACAAAATTAAAGACATATACAAAACATTGGGACTGTTTTCTTGATATTTTCTAAGATATTATTTCATCTTTTTATTTTCATGGTGATTTACGTATTATTTGATTTTTTCTGATATAATTATATAAAAACTTGTTTATCGAAATAAGCATAATTTGATACACACATGATACTATAAAAATGATGTTACACTAAGCATAAAATTAGACGCAATCTCGGTTTCTGAGGAGGTAAAAGAGCGGAATTTTTGTGTAAAAGAAAAAACCGTTTGAAAATAAAATGTAAGGGAAATATTAGTATACAGTTTACTTTACATAGGGACTAAATGAGTTTTTTTCACACAAGTACTTGCTGGGTTATAAATGTTGTCTAAAATAACAAGACCACCAATTACATTCAACAAGGTTTTCTTAACAGTGGTTACATTTTGCTTTTATATCATATATGTATCTGTTTACATTAAATGTAAGGTGATATGTGTGTTAATAATATATATGTGCTATATCATCTTTTCATGTCCAATTTCAATATTTTATATTTGACATTTTAATAATACAGTCAATATTGCATATGATTACAGAATAACATGTAAAAGGGACACCTAAGTCAATACTGTAAACATAGAAGGTGTCCTTTTATGAGAAGACACATCAATATCAATAGGCTATTATATAATTTCAATGTTAAAAAATATGTTTCTTCTTAACCACAAAAAATAATTCTTATGTTTATTATGTTATTGTAATGCAAGCATTGCTAACATTTCTAGTCGTATCGAAAACAAGTTAACCAATTTTACCCCGACGTAGTAACTTTTTTTAAGATACATCTTAGGCTTCATAACCTCTGATCCCCTTTTAAAATTCAATTTTATTTAGTTCTGCCCATGGTTTTCTCGTTTAGGGAACACGCTTTTTATTACTTGGGGACCATACGCTGCTTTTCATGGAATGACACGGAAGTGTCACATTGAAGGTTCCCTGATAACCGCCGTATGAACACATCTGCGGATGTTTCTAAATTCAAAACTTTACTATTTCATGTTTAAATGTTTAATTCTGCTTAAGCCGGTGCTAGGGGGCGTGGACGGTATCTTGCAATTTCCAGTACCGTCCATGAACAGGCTCAATCAAACCGAGCCTGCAACATTTTCACTTTTGCCGTGTTGGGCTTTCTTTAGGGATTCTGTATTTATCTATTTTATGATCACATCTGTGTATTTGTGCCGTGTGGCGGCTGTAAAAAGTCTCCCCGTACATTTAATCAATGATGTTATATTTTCGATCCTTGAAGATCGTTCAGCACGACATTATTGTTGTGATTGTGGTATTTTAAGTTTCAACTTTTCGACATTTTCTAGTTGGGTGGTTCGAATATTCCTACTTGAATAATGTTGAATTACCCTTAGGATATGTTGCCTGCTTTTTAAATTTGTCTTTTGACGTCTTATCTGTGATATGCAGGCTTCATAACCTCTGATCCCCTTTCAAAATTCCATTTTATTTAGTTCTGCCTATGGTATTCTCGTTTAGGGCACACGCTTTTTATTACTTGGGGATCATACGCCGTTTTTCATGGAATGGCACGGAAGTGTCACATTGAAGGTTCCATGATAACCGCCGTATGAACACATCTGCGGATGTTTCTAAATTCAAAATTTTACTATTTCATGTTTAAATGTTGAATTCTGCTTAAGCCGGTGCTAGGGGGCGTGGACGGTAAATTGCACTTTCCAGTACCGTCCATGAACAGGCTCAATCAAACCGAGCCTGCAACATTTTCAATTTTGCCGTGTTGGGCTTTCTTTAGGGATTCTGTATTTATCTATTTTAAGTCACAACAATTACACTGCTGTCTTTATTTCAGACATCATTTAAAAAAGTACTATATGCGTTCTTTAATAAAAACAAATCATATACGAACTAGAAACTTCTTTTAAAAGGTGACAACAAATCAGTCACATTGTGAAGTACAGATTGAAATAATTGTCAAGTGATACCTTAAATAAAAGTAAACTAATTGTTACAAGAAATACGTATATAGTTATATACCATAATATTATTAAGATGAACATCTTGTTCATCTCTTTGACGTATGACAATTCTCGGACTTGGTATTGACAGTGATATGAAAGAAGTAAGTTCGTCCCTTGTTCTGGATGACGTCATTTCCCTTGTAAAGTAAGTACTAAGGGTCTGCAAGAAACAAAAATTATATTGTCACTATAAATTATTTAATTTAGTATACTTTTGTACAATCGAAGGGGTCAGTGCAACAAGGTACCTAACTCTAATTTTGGGTAAAATTGAGTTAGGACCTTTGTGATTTAAAGAACTTTATTTTGAATAAGAATAACTTCCCTTTGTTACTCACTTCTTTGTTTTTAAGGTGAAAACGGTTCTTGGAGGAACTAAACAAAGGTCCTTACTCCAGAGGTGGAGTTGGTACCTTTGTTTCATTAATTCTATCCACGTTTTCTTGTTTTGAGGCGAAAAATTTAAATGAAAATGCGATAATATTTTGATTTTATGTCAATATTAGCATGAAAATTTACAACAATGTTTTTTCTGTTTTTTTTCTATGTTTTGTCATAATAATTTGCAGAAATGTTCATTTGTGTGATCATTTTTACAAATATTAGTATGTGAATTATGTGTTCATAGAGATAGAACCTTTGTTGCACTTATACCATATTCATGCCTTTTTAAAATTTTGCATGAAGACATTTAAGTCTTAAAGGTATTGTTTAGCAATTTTCTAAACATGTATATCACCATACAATTTATTGTTTAAGAGGAAATGTTTTAATTTAAACATTAAGAATGCTTTGGTAATTATTGTAAATTGTATAAACATTTTACATTTTAGCGACAAAGGCATGCTCTGGTACCTTTTGTTTGATTTTTTCGAGACTATGTTCTGGGATATTGAAACTATACAGCTAAAGCTGATGTATTTTAAAATTAAAATTATTTTTCACGCAGTCGTCTAGTGAAAATACGTTTGTTACAGTTCCTTTACGCAATGTTTTTGAAATATATATTCTGAATTATTGAAAACAAAACTTTTATTCGTAAGGTAGGTTCCTTTATATTTGAACTGGCTTGCATGTTAAAGTTTTGTTTCTTCCTATGAAGAATATATGTTTAAAACTCATTTGTTTTTGTTTCCTGCAGTCAGTCAATTAATCAATTGATAAATCAATCAATAAAATATTCATCAATTTATCAACTAAAGAATGTGTTACAAATACAAACTATACAATTGATGATTGGTTTAATACGCTTTAAGTATTTTTAAGCTTAATATTAATCTGCAAATACATAATGGGTTATATGATAACCTTTTATTTGATTGAAAAGTTGAAAGATATGTAAATTTTAAGCTCAAATACTTTATGCATTTTATTTAAAAGTTACAAAGGTCCTACCTTTATAGGATTTAGAACTGTTTTGGCATAAGCACATTTCATAAATATAACATTTTCTTTAAATAAAATGGTAAAAAATTGTGTAACACATACCACTTTGGTTTCAAATGTTTTTTTTTAATTAATAACATTACTTATTAGTGAATTAATTTTAAAATAGTTTAATTAAAACTTAAATTTCATAAAAATGACATTTTTTTCAAGATAATGTTAAATAACGTTAGGTACCATCTTGCACTGACCCCTTCAATTATTGATAAGCTTTGACTATGAATATAAACAAGTATTTGTTTTATGCATATGCGTTAAAATAGTTTGTGATGTATAAATCAGCTTTAAAATGTCAGCGAATTTGATTGCTATTTGGTCACATAAAACATGTTTAAAATAAATTCCTGATTTTTTAGTTACAGCAATATAAAAACTGGCGTTCTTTCTGACATCATCTATAAAGTACAAAATATTTTTTATAATAAAATATATACGAATCAGACGCTGCTGCTAACATGTGAACATACGTCAGTTATATTGTACAGTACACGTAGAAATAATTATCAAGCTATACCTTAGATAAAAGTAGAATACAGCAACAACAATTAAAACAACAAAACTAATAACGAAACAAACAAATAATAACAGAAGATATACATTTACACGAACGAAATAAGTAATTTTCCAGTAATTCACAATAATTAATCTCCTCCTTTGACAAATATGCGTAATATTATCAGATGCGCATGCGCGAACACGATAATCATCAAACTCCGCGCACCGGTTACGCTACCGCAAGTAACCACTGCCCTCATACAAATAACGTGATGATAATGTAAAAATGGCGTTCACGGCAATGAAATCGTTGAATTTTTTTTTATTTGCAATAAACATCGTCATTAAAACTTAAACTCTGGTCTCAAATATGTCGATATGATTGAAAAATGATTCATTTTTGTAAAGCGTAGAGTCGAAATTGATGATTACTGGAATGATTTCTCTTTCGAGAGGGGCCATTGTTTTGGAAATAAAAGGTGCGGTAATAAAATTTTTAAAAATTATTTTCATAATATTTGTTTCCAAAATTATTTTTATTTTAGTTCACATCTAACACCTTACGGTCTTGAAACATTGGCAAAACCGTGTTTACTTTTTAAAATAAATTGAAAAAAAATTCATATCGTCAAAAAACTTGACGAAAATGTTGTGATGGCAGAGATCTTATCCTGTAAGGGGAGATCAATGCGTAGGAGATTGGATAATCATATGATTTTAAGGAAAATAAACAATTTCTGTTGTTTAAGAAATCGTCATTGGTGTTGTTTCCGAACTGTACGGTTGCTTGCTACCTCGCTGCATGGTTGCTTTGGAAAATAAATTAAAACAGTGAACAGTTGCTGGAGAGTCAACTATTTTGTAATTTCTTGATATTTTATTTGTTTTACTTATTGTCTAAAATCTAAAATCCCAAATAAAACGGCGCTTTTACATGTCAATGTTTTGGAAGTGGGGAAACAACACCAACAATGTACATCTAACTTATGTAATGCTTTGCATTACAAAACTGTTCACATTTGATTATGGAATGCCTTATATGCATGAAGTGTGTGCGTGTTTCGACTGCTCTCAATTCTCTATATGTTATCATAAAAATATAATTAACCTTCTTCATCATTGAAATTCAATATTACGACAAAGATCCGAACAATTGATCTAGTGATCAAAAAGACGGACAATACTTGAAATACCGAAACAAAATACCGAAACAAAAACACGGATGACTGTTTTTTTTTTCAGATTATGCAAGCAATAGTACAGTGATGTATTTTCTTAACGAAGGTGTTCTGTTAAAATATTCCCTCATACTCTGACAACTGGATAGTGATTCTTCAGTTTTGCACAAATGTTAGACGTAAACTCAAATGTTAGACGTAAAACTCAAAATTGATGCTTGAAGTCGACAAAAAATATTTTTTGAAAGAATTGAAGAGAGAAAAATCGCATTATTATTTAAAAAAAAAAAAGATATGTATTGCCACAAAACACGTACCGTGAAACATTAGTTTTCATGTAAGTCCCACAAATAAAAATAAAAGATTTCTTCAATTATCGATTTAACTGAACGACTGTACCAGTATTTCAATCAAAATTTGCGTTTTGCCGCTGTATAACTCACTTGCAGGCGGAGTTACAGCAGACAGTTGAGTGTGCGATTAAACAAACCAAAAAAGACAACTTAATTATTTTATGTGTTTTGTTGGTGGTTTTGTTAACTTAAAATTATTATTATATGTAAAACAAATTAAATATTCCAAAATTAAAAAAGAATATTTTACCTCATGTGAAGAGTTGCCATGTGTAGAAATATAAAAAAATGTTCATCTCTTGGATAATCTGCAGGTTGCTAGATTTATGACTGTGCACCAAAACCGATGAATTGCGCTGTGTTGTCAACTTCTTAAAAACCTGTATATTTTAAAATGTAGATATCAATATCGATTTAAATAAAAATCATTTTCATTTTTCATATCATCTTGAAATAGAAAAAAAATCAGCGTTCTTAATTTTTGTACAAAGAATACTTGGCAGGTCCTTATTTTGAATGCATATGACATTTTTTAATACGCTAAGTATGTTAATCTAAAACCATATATAACAAAGTAGTAGTGTGACAGTCGGGGCTAAAATGAATATTGGGTGCTCACAAAATATAACAAAGGTTTCTGAGGCGCATCCCAAATTATGTTTCAAATGAATGAATACTAAACATATCCAGTTTATAAAAGTCCATACTTTATTAGTGAGAATCGATAAGTTATATTCATTCAATTCCATACCTTAGACGAATATATCGATATTTAAAAATATCATAGCCTTTGTTACTTTATCTTATGATAAAACACTTACATGTAAGACCGGTGGACATTGCCGATACGATTAAGTGCATTAATAGAGGGATATAAAGATGTTAATCCTTTCTCTTGTAAGATTGGCAGATTGAAATTACCAAACTTTTTGTGTAATTGAATGAAATATTACATACAATGGATGGTCAAATGAATAAAAATGTTTACTATAATAAGGTAAACGATTAGTTTTAATACTAGACTGGCTGGATAACTGATCATGGTTCATTTTCGTTTGATTCTTAATAATAAAAAATGTCGCACCGTGTTTTACCAGGCAGTTAATTAAATCGTACTAAATTGCTAATACCAGAGATGTAGATAGTGTATCTATGTCTCTGTTAATACACAGTACCCAAGAGATAATTTGAGTTTCAAAAATGTTTGTGTTCTGTAGTTTCAAAAAACGGCTGCGTAATTATAATTAATTGCGAGATAATTGGCGTTATGCGAAATCTTGTATTTTAATAATCCTTTTTTATTAGAGGGGAGATAATCATGTCCTGTTATAATGTTCATTGGGTTATACTAGTTTCCTCCCTTTTGAAGTCAGGTAACGGCTGTTTTTCATTTTGTTATGTATTTTCACATCATAATGTTTAATTTAAACGATCAAAATATTGTAAGTTTGTGAAATTATGTTATACGAATATACCATTCATGTTGACATGCTACTGAAATAGTTAATTTGCATGTGAAAATGCTGAAAATTTAATCTTTATTTTTCATCGTTAGAGCACATGGTCCAAAATGGAACAAAATGGCTGCAAGATCGTAATTCTACTTAAAATAGCATATAACACAAATATGCTTTAGCCGATAGAAGGATAATGCACAGGAAAATTAAATTTATCATGGAATAATTAATTATGCAATTTGCACACCTGAATATGGGATAGGCCTAAATGAAATTGCATGTAGATGATGCAGTAAATCTGTAAACTGAAGACGCATTATTATAGTTTTTAACAATATCTATATATTCCGAATGTTAGTATAAATTATAAATTGCATGTTTTTTTTATTTCCTTTTTTTTCTGGGGGGGGGGTTGCATATATTTGTATGATACTTCCGACTTCCGGAGTTATAAATATTTGCACTAATGTTTGACTTGCCAATACGCCATATGGGCGCGCAGTCAATAACTTTTGTGCCAAATGGGCTATTATATTATGCCCCATGGGCTATGTATGCATATATTTGTATAATACTTTCGATTTCCGGAGTTATAAATATAGGCCCTAATGTTTGACTTGCCAATACGCCATATCGGCGCGCAGTCAAAAAAATGTTGTGCCCAATGGGCCTTAACATGCCAAATGTGTTTTGTATGCATATATTTGCATGATATTTTCGATTTCCGGAATTATAAATATATGTTCTTATGTTTGACTTGCCAATTCGCCATATGGGCGTGCAAAAAAAAATTGTGCCAAATAACCCTTTTTTATCATGCCAAATGGGTTTTTTGTTCACATATATTTGTATGATACGTCCGACTTAAGGAGTTATAATTTATTCTTTAATTTTTGACTTGCCAATACGCCATATAAGCGTGCAGTCAAAATTTGGTATGCCAAGTGGGTTTTTTATCATTTTATTTATATATAGATATTTATATATATAGATCTATATAACTATATTATTTGTATGAATCTATATATTTGGAGTTAACAGTATAATTCTTTTTCAAGATATATCTAAAATCGCAAAACAAAAATGTTTTATGCCAAATGGGCATTAGTTTTAATAATCAATTTATTCTGTATGATTAATATAGTTACATAAAAGTAAATTAATATGTTTGTGTGTTTTTTTTGTTTAATTTTACGCCTTTTTCGACAGTATTTCAGTCATATAGGCGGGTAGTTTCCTAACAATCGTTCCTGGAGAGTTACACCAGTACTTGACTACCTTCCTCCGCGCTAAACTACCAAAGCATCTCCCGGGGATCGAACCCATGCCAGAGAGGTAACTTGATTAGAAGTCATCGACTCTAACCACTCGACCACGGAGGCGGTCAAATTAATATGTATATAATTTTTGACTTGCTTAGGTCCATTAATAATATGTATGCCAAATGGGCTTCTATTCAGATTTATAATGTGTTATGCGATGTGCACATTAAATGGAGGTTTTTATGACAATTATTGAACTTGTAGTTATCATAACATTTATTTTGATTTCATATATGTCAATATGCCACGTGGAAGAGGTGCCTCACGTCGTCGTGGAAATCTTAGGCAACAGGTTGATCATATGAGAAACCAGACCCGTTCACATTCTCACCCTAGGCATGTTCCACCTTCCCAACCAGAACCACAGGACAGGGCAAACTTACATGACATGGTCAGCTTACATCAAGCACAAGATACCCCCATGTACCCTCAAGCTGAACCACAACACATGAATTTTCATCAAATGCCAGTTTCATTAAATCAACCACCTGTTTCGACCATGTCACAGCAAATTCTACACCAGCAGCAACAATTTATTCCTACAAGTACATTGTATCCTTTATCAGGAGCTCAGGCGCAATACATGATGCAGTTTTCTGGTGCCCTGCAACCACAGCCACATCTACGCATTGAGCATCCTCCGGAACAACCGCAGCTTCAACTACCTATGAAGCAACAACTGCAGCCTCAGCCACGCTTGGAACCTCAGCCATAATTTGAACCACACACATACGGGGAGGACAAGCTTCGTTGCTCCACAGAGCACTGTGGGCTTTAGGCCAAACACCAGTAAACAATGATTTATTAAAATTTCACCTAGAAGGCTATGATAATCAATCTGATGCAAAATATTTACTTTTGGTTTCAAGCTCCAGTTTTTTGGTCCGAGACCTCCTATAAATTCAAAAAATTTAAAATCTGTTTCCTATTATCCAGAAGTTTTAAGGGATAAACTTTAAAAGAAAAACAACTTGGTCGTATTTTAGGCCCATTTAATAAAAAGCCATTACCTAACCTTAGGATAAACCCAGTGGGACTTGTGCCCAAAAAATCAGGTGGCTGGCGGCTTATTTCAAATCTTTCTCATCCTGACGGTTTTTCTGTTAATGATTTTATTGATCCGGATGTATGCTCTGTACAATATTCAAAATTTGATAATGCAATTGAAATTATACAAAGTTTAGGTACTTCTTCCCTCATTGCTAAAAAAGATGTTAAATCTGCTTTTAATTTATGTCCAGTCTACCCTGGTGACTTTGATTTATTAGGTATCAGTTTTGATGACACATACTGGATTCAAAAATTGTTGCCACAAGGAGCATCAATTCTTGTGCAAATTTTGAAAATTTTGCAAACATTATACAATTTTGTGTTTCAAAAAGGGCGAACTCTAATAATATTGATCACTTTCTAGATGATTTTTCTTTGCTGCTAAAAATAGCAATCAATGTCAAATGCTTTTAGATGCCTTTGATAGTATTAGTTATGATATGGGAATTCCTGTTAATGATGAAAAAACAGAAGGCCCAACCACGAAAATGGAATACTTTGGTTTCGAAATTGACACTGCTGAGGGCACCATTAAAGTGCCATCAGATAAAATTGAAAAAGCTAAATCCATGTTAGAAGAAGCTTTAAGTTCCAAAAAAATAACTTTGAAAAAATTACAATCAATGGTAGGTCTTCTTAATTTTTTCTCAAAAGCTATTCCATCTGGAAGGGCATTTAATTGCCGCTTATATGCAGCCATGTCTCAAGTTAAGAAACCATACCATTTAGTAAGACTTTCTTTAGGCATGAAAGAAGATATTAGAATTTGGTTGCTTTTTTTATATAATTTTAATGGTCAAACCATTTTTAGTGACCTTCTCTGGACACCTGACAATCAGCTTGAATTATTTACTGATGCTGCAGGTTCAAAAGAATTAGGATGTGGGGCATATTTCCAGGGTAGCTGGGTCTATTTTAAATGGGCAGATTTTTGGAATAATGAAACCATGAGGGACATCACTTTTTTAGAAGTTGTCCCTATCTTACTAGCATTTTTAACTTGGGATTCCAAATTGAAAGGAAAAAAGGTTATTTCAAGATCAGATAATCTTTCTGTCGTTGACATCATCAATAAAAAATCTTTTTGCAACTCTAGAGTTATGTATCTCATCCGTCATTTTATGTTAGCTCTTTTAATAAATAATGTACAAATTAAGGCCAGACATATATCTGGAAAGAAAAATCAAATTTCTGATGCTATTAGTCGATTTCAGTGGTCAACTCTATGGAATTTACTCCCAGAAGGAGCTTCAAGAACCCCATCACCAATCCCAGAATCCTTCCTTCAACTCTTCAAACAGAGATAGGCAGGTTTTGTCTGAAAATACCCATAATACTTATAATAGCGGAAGAAACGCCTTTGACACTTTTCGTATAAACATGCATTTTGGAAGATGTTGGCCCCAACCGTTATGGCATGTTGTTGAATACATTGCCTATATGTCACTAAATAATTATGCTTCTAAAACAGTAAATTGTCACCTTGCAGCTGTAAGTTACTATGATAAGATTAATGGTTATCTTGACGTAACACAGTCTTTCATTGTAAAACAAATGCTATCTGGTTTAAATAGAATTCAATTCCATAAAGATAACAGATTACCAATCACAATTAATTTGTTGCACAAATTACTTCCAAATTTGAAACATGTCTGCCAGCACGTTGTCTCTTTTTCAAAATATAAAAATTCAATTCAGACTGTCCGGAGTGTATTCAGCCATTTGGCTTTAGTAAAATTCACTTCCGATTGTCCGGAGTGTAATCAGCCATATGGGCTTTTAGTCATATTGTAATCATTATACTATATGTATTTCCGATTATCCGGAATACATATCAAGCCATTGGACAAAATTCTGCCAAAACCATAGTAAATAGTTTTTAATCTAAAAACTTGGGTTGTTTTATATCTTTCCTATCTTAATAAGTAAAATGTCTAACTTGCCATATATAAGCAAAAACGCTAATCACATCGTATTACCGACGGCAGTGATGGCAGATCACTGCAGTGATGGCAGATATCTGAAAATTACCGATCGATACAGGTAGGTTATAAATTTGGTTGGTTTAATTATATTACACAAATACGGCCCATTGCATTGCTATAAAACTATTGTCCATTATATAGAGATACTGTAAGGTAATTTTGGACTCGTTTTTTTCCCCTGTTTTAAGACTATTTTGAGCAGGTTAAAATCGACAGCCTCGGAAAAATCCGTGAAAATGTCTGTTTTCTGTTCAAAATATCTCAAGTTGTAAGTAAATGGCAGGATTTCCTGTTATTAATATAGACGTTTATCCATTGGGGTCACGCAAGCCAAATATCTACCCCGTGAGTCTTTTCTTGAAAGTTTTACAGACGCTCAATCTTGTCCGGTCGAAGAAAAAATGCTGCCGTTGTAGGCAGAAAAATATTATAAATGATGCCGTCGATGGCAGAAATACCACGAAAGTGCCTAACATTCTGACAGAAAATCAAGTTCAATCTTATATTATTTATAGCACGTGATGTTAGAACTGTTGTTAATAGTTTAGCATAGTAAATGTAATTCAAAGGCAAACTACAACGCTTTTACAAACATGAAAATTTAAAGAAATGAATCCACGTTGTCGTGTTTTTCAACAACTTGATAATGTAGGAAAAATATTTGAACTGTCAATAATATTATCTTTTTATTTTACATTAACATACATTGTTTGATGATACACTGATGCCAGTTGCGAGGTTAATAGTCTCCCCTTTATTCCATCAATTTAATAACTTAAAATCTGCGCCGATTAAGTAAATTTCAGCCTTTATTTGTCATAAAGCGATGAACATTATTACCTCGAGAAAATAATGTCATATGCTAGCAAATGAATATCCACTTACAGAAGTTACTTGCTGTAAAATGCAATTGGCGTTATGTCTTAAAACGGGAATGCGCTGCTGAACTTAAGATACATATAGTATTGTATGCAAGTAACTGACAGACACAACAGATCAAGCACACATGCATGAATATAGAAAAATGAAGTTTTTCATGTTCATTTCTCTATTTATAGTGCAATTTTGTCGTACTAAATCATCACTTTTGTATTGTAACTGCATGTTGCTAAAAAGCTTTTTTCGATGCACATACCGCATTAATAACTTTTCTATCTTGAGAAAATATTAGAAATGATATTTTAACGTCTCAATTCCGACTTAAAGGACGCAAAGAAAAGAGGAATTGATAAAAGATTGAACTTGATTTTCTGTCAGAATGTTAGCCACTTTCATGGTATTTCTGCCATCGACGGCAGCATTTATAATATGTATCTGCCTACAACGGCAGCATTTTATCTTCGACCGGACAAGATTGAGCGTGTGTAAAACTTTCAAAAAAAGACTCACGGGGTAGATATTTGGCTTGCGTGACCCCATTGGATGAACGTCTATATTGATAACAGGAAATCCTGCCATTTACTTAAAACTTGAGATATTTTGAACAGAAAACAGACATTTTCACGGATTTTTCCGAGGCTGTCGATTTTAACCTGCTCAAAATAGTCTTAAAACAGGAAAAAAACGAGTCCAAAATTACCTTACAATATCTCAATTCAATGGACAATAGTTTTATAGCAATGAAATGGGCCGTATTTGTGTAATATAATTAAACCAACCAAATTTATAACCTACCTGTACCGATCGGTAATTTTCAGATATCTGCCATCACTGCAGTGATCTGCCATCACTGCCGCCGGTAATACGGTGTGTAATTTAAATTCTCCGTAGCTTTCGGCCTTGCGGCCTTCTTCAGCAGCATTTATTTTACATACCTATGTACATACCTGATCTCAATTATCTGATAAAAGGACGATAAGCAAGGTCAGCTCATTTTATTTCAATTCAATTTTTTTTCAATTAACATATTGAGCATTCTTTTTCCCTCTGAAATACACTCAAGTCAAATCCTAACCCGATTAGATTATGTAGTAATATTACTAAAAATAATGAAAGCTCTACGTGTATGCAGATGAAAGAAAATAGCGAGTCGTGTCCTCTTTATAATTGGCATTATGCGAAATCTTGTATTTTAATAATGGTTTATTAGAGGGGAGATAATCATGTCTTATTATAATGTTAATTGGGTTATACTAGTTTCCTCCCTTTTTGAAGTCTCTTGAAAAGGTAAAAGCTGTTTCGTATTTGTTAGAGTATTTACACATCATAATGTTTAATTTAAACGATCAAAACCAACCCTGTCCCTCCCTAATGATTTCTGCCTTTGTTGTGCTTTCCTAATTTATATTTTCAGATGTATCTATGAAGAACTTTCATCATGAATGTATTTCATTGAAACAAAACGTCATGGCTGGATTTACAATGTGACCGTTGACATTTGAGACAAGTGCTTACAGACATTATTATTTAGTAATATTAAGTTAGTTTTTGTTATTTGTTATTTCTCTTCCGAGTGTCCGGAGTGAAATCAACATTCTTGTATATGACATTATATATGTATCAGTCAGTCATTATATCATAACAATATATGTTTAAGGCATGGCATTTGCCAGCACGTTGTCTCTTTTTCAAAATATAAAAATTCACTTCCGACTGTCCGGAGTGTAATCAGCCATATGGGCTTTAGTAAAATTCACTTCCGATTGTCCGGAGTGTAATCAGCCATATGCGCTTTTAGTCATATTGTTATCATTATACTATATGTATTTCCGATTATCCGGAATACATATCCAGCCATTGGACAAAATTCTGCCAAAACCATAGTAAATAGTTTTTAATCTAAAAACTTGGGTTGTTATATATCTTTCCTATCTTAATAATTGGCATTATGCGAAATCTTGTATTTTAATAATGCTTTTTATTAGAGGGGAGATAATCATGTCTTATTATAATGTTCATTGGGTTATACTAGTTTCCTCCCTTTTTGAAGTCTCTTGAAAAGGTAAAAGCTGTTCTCGTATTTGTTAGAGTATTTTCACATCATAATGTTTAATTTAAACGATCAAAACCCACCCTGTCCCTCCCTAATGATTTTCTGCCTTTGTTGTGCTTTCCTAATTTATATTTTCAGATGTATCTATGAAGAACTTTCATCATGAATGTATTTCATTGAAACAAAACGTCATGGCTGGATTTACAATGTGACTGTTGACATTTGAGACAAGTGCTTACAGACATTATTATTTAGTAATATTAAGTTAGTTTCTGTTATTTGTTATTTCTCTTCCGAGTGTCCGGAGTGAAATCAACATTCTTGTATATGACATTATATATGTATCAGTCAGTCATTATATCATTACAATATATGTTTAAGGCATGGCATTTGCCAGCACGTTGTCTCTTTTTCAAAATATAAAAATTCACTTCCGACTGTCCGGAGTGTAATCAGCCATATGGGCTTTAGTAAAATTCACTTCCGATTGTCCGGAGTGTAATCAGCCATATGGGCTTTTAGTCATATTGTAATCATTATACTATATGTATTTCCGATTATCCGGAATACATATCCAGCCATTGGACAAAATTCTGCCAACCCATAGTAAATAGTTTTTAATCTAAAAACTTGAGTTGTTATAGACCCTTTCATTATATTATATCAAGCGATAACAGTCAGTGAAGAGTTACTTCCCTTACCGGATGTGACGTAAATGGGGGATAAAACTATGCATGCCGCATAGGAAGTTAGCTTATTGAAAAGTTACATGCTTAATACTGATCGATTAATTATGATTATAACATGTAAAAATTTATGCATGCATACATAAATTCAATATCAAGACAATAGAAAAAAATACAAAAACAAAGATTGAGATTTATTCTCGCTACGGAGTGATACAGCGAAATTTCAAAGTGAATATATTTATTAGATCTATATTGTCTCTACTGTAATGCCAGAATGAAAAGCTAGTAACTAAATCAAATTTCAATATTTTATAAACACCCATACACACTGAATTGCAAATGGCCATTTTCTAGTTTTCTGTGTTATTTTCTGTCATTTAGAAAAGTCCGGCATATTTGTGACAACCCTGAAAATAAAACTGCCAATGTCTTTTAATGATTGTTTTTCAAGCTTTAATAGAACAATAACTGAATGCATTCTGTCAATACATACTGATACCATTTCAATATGCCGTATAAAAAATATTTCAAAGAACCAGTGAAGGATATAATTTTTTAGATATTCCGGAAAGAACGAAAACCATGTGGCATTGACTTTTATAATTTTAGATTCGCAACAGACGATAATAAGATAATTTTGATATTAAAAATCTATTCTTATGGTTATAAAAATCAAGACATTTTCCCAGTTACTTATATAAGCGCCACTGGGCCGTAACATATTAATTAACAGGGTGCATATGTTGTATATACAAGCGGTATTTGGCTGTGATATCATAAATCACCAGGGTGCATTTTTTAAAGTTATAACATTACATCAGATTACGTCACTTTTGTAAGTTGTCAAAATATTTATGGTCCGAATTTCGTAATGGATCATCCTAGGGACTTTATTGGCCATGTCTTACTGATGTGTTGCTCGATTCAGAGTCCTACCAACTGGCACAGTCAAAAATGCGTAAAATTATAATTCAGTTAATAACGAATTTCTGTGAACGTGTTTCATAACTTGTCTTTGGGTTTTTTTGGGGGATTTTTTAAAACATATTTGATAAGCAGAGTATGAATTAAAAAGTATCAAGTTGAAAATATTACTTTACCAGCTTAAATATATTGGTGTGATGTACGATTTTTTGAGAGTGCATTTTTTGCCGACAAAAATAGTATACAGTCATGTACATTCAAAAGAATTTTTACTTTTTATGCCTTTACATTTTTTTTTTTTGAAATTACATATATTTTTATTGTTGTTTTTCTTTGTCTTAGTAATGCTTCAATCAAATTTAATTTTTAATAAACCAGTATCTTGCAATTAATTATTACGCAGCCGTTTTTATCCTTACATTTTTTAAACTCAAAGTGTCTTTTGGCTATTTATATTATCAGAGACATAGATACATTATCTATATCTCTGGTATAACCAAATTTGTACGATTTAACTGCCTGGTAAAATTTTCATTATTAAGAATCTTACGAAAATGGTTATCATGATCAGTTACCCAGCAATATGGTCTACTATTAAAACAAATCGTTAACCATATTAATTATAGTAACCATTTTTATTCATTTCACCATCTTTTTTTGTAATATCTTATTATATTTTATTTGATTAAACAAAATTTTGGCAATTTAAATATGCCAATCTTACAAGAGAAAGGATTAAGATCTTTATATCCCTCTATTAATTGTACTTAATCGTAATGGCATTGTCCACCGTATCCCCCAATGACGTCATCCAAGGGCGACAACTTGAATACGGTCTTAAATGAAAGGGTCTATATATCTTTCCTATCTTAATAATTTTAGTTGTATTACTACTTTCTTATCAAACAGATATTTTACATAGGTTTACTAATTTGAATGGTGTGATATTTAAAAATAGCATGTATGACATATAACAATATTATTGAAAAATGTATCAAAAAATGTTTGTAAACTGTTAAAATGTTTAAAGTGACTGAAATAACAAGTTTCGAAGCAACAAACAGCACATTCTAAATTTTATATGCAGTTACATTTTCATAATTAAGTTTGTATTTCAGACCATTCATGATTTGTCTTACGCGAAATCATAAGTGTTGACTAAAAAATGGCTCTGTAACTAAAATAGTTGTCAGTAATATTTCAAAGTAAAACAATGTTGGTTTGTTGTTTTTTTCCAATGTAGTTTAAAGTATTAAAACTAGTACTAGCATTATGTTTCATAGGTTTTTGTTACATATTCTTAGGAAAAATGGATTTGGTATAATGTATTGCAAAATATTCGTGAAAAGTGTTTAACTAAATAATGCAATTTGATAATTATTGTAATTGACACGGATTATTAAGATAATCCAATCGAATATATGGATAATAAAGTAAGATACTTTTGATCCAATAAAGATATCTTTCTTTGGGATTTGTTATTCCTTTTGAGGTATATTCAAACGCAACGTAATCGTGCATAGGAATTAAGCATAATGATAGATCGTATATTAAAATTTTTATTTTTACTGCTATTTATAGCCTATTTTAACTAAGGAAACTGAGTTTGATATCTTGACATTGTCCCCTATCTAAACTGATTTTATTTTGCAGCATATTAACTGGAATTTAATAAGATCAATGTGTAAAATATTTCAGAATGTCTTCAATAAGTCAAAAGCTATTTCCACTATACACATATAAGCACTGCGCATGAAATATATGAGGCATGGAAAACGTATTTCGTGCGATTTCCTTGATATCATGTCATAGCGTTAGACATACAGTAACCGTCAAAGTCATAATTTAAGACATATTTTCTATCGTCATAGACAACAGTTTTGTAAGGTTTGTGAAAAATTACAATATGTGTTGTGAGCCGCATATGCACATCTTAGTTCAATATTAATGCTTAAAACATGTAAAAGTCTAGAGTATGTTAACTTTCTTGAAAAAAAAATCTTATTTTATTTCCTTTATTGATTGATGTCGGGCTAAGGACTAAGGCAAACAAGACTTTAACACAGATCGCATTAAAACATTTTCCCTTCACACCAACATATAAGTCTTTAAAGGCAATTAATATACAGCAATAAATATTAAAACCATGTAATCTCTATTTGTATTTAACTACTAGAGTATGAGCTAGAAATGGAAAAGGTTACCCCCTCTGGGTATTTTATGGGACCCATGCAGTTTTAAAGATAAACATATAGGAAGACATTTGCAAGTTGTTGTTTGACTGAAACGTTTACCATTAAGACACAAGCCAATGTGAATTATCTGCCCCTATCACAATTTCTTAAAAACAGCCTAATTGAAATAACCATTAATTTATTAACCAAATGAATTGTTGAACGTTCAATTGACCTTGCCTTTGATACTGACATTAAAAACATAGTTGTTACAGGAGATCTTAATCTAGATTTATTAAAACCAGCAACATCTAAAAAATTGTTAGATATAGCCACTCAGTACAATATGTCACAAATTATAAACGAACCAACACATTTTACCGAATCATCCTCTTCTCTTATCGACGTTACCTTGTTTCTTCTGAGTGTAGTGTCAATACATCAGGTGTTGGTGACCCTTTTCTTGATCAACAACAAAGGTATCACTGTCCAGTTTATTGCTTACTTCACTGCAACAAACCACATGCTAAATCATTTAAACGTCTTGTCTGGAAATATGACCCCAATGTAATTTTGACAATATGAGGCGTGATGCAGCTGCATATAACTGGGATTCTCTAGAAAATAATGATATTGATACCTATGCAAACAATATAACACAGACAATTATATCATTATCAAAGAAACACATCCCAAACAAAACAGTAACAATTAGACAATCAGATCCTCCATGGATGCATAACGAAATAAGAAAATGTATAAGAAAAAGGAAAAGAGCGTATGATAAAGCTAAAAAATCAAAATAATGAAGAACACTGGAATAAATATTAAAAACATTAAGAAACAAAACAACTCACTTACTTAGAAATGCTAAATCTGAACATATCAAAAAACTGTCGGAAAAATTAAGAAATCAAAATCTAAACACATCAGATTACTGGCAAATCCTCAAACAATTTATTAGGCCAGCAGTAAATAGTAATGTTAAAATATTAAATGACAATGGCAACTTGTTGACATCTGACACTGAAAAGGCAAACTTTACTAAATAATTTTTTCCAATTGCAATCTTCACTTGATGATAAGAACAAACCTGTCCCTAACTCTGATATTAATCATAATAATAATAACAATAATTATCTTGATATAATACATATTACATATGAAGAGGTTCAGGACACTCTAAAAACTCTAAGTGTAGGCAAAGCATCAGGGCCTGATAATATTAATAACAGAATTCTCAAGGAACTGTCAGGAGAACTTGCTGTACCTCTATGTCGTTCTATTTAATAAATCAATTAGAACTTCAAAAGTCCCGTCACAATGGAAGCTTGCCAATGTCTGTGCAGTATATAAGAAAGGAGACCCAACAATTGTTTCTAACTATAGACCAATATCACTCCTCAGCACAGTTAGTAAAACTTTAGAAAAAATTATACACAAACACATTTTCAACTTCTTTGTCTCAAATAACAACAATAACTGCATTGCAATCTGGTTTTGTTCCAAACGACTCTACGACTAATCAACTTGTCTCTATATATAACACATTTTGTAAAGCCCTTGATGATGGCAAAGAAGTAAGAGCTGTTTTCTGTGATTATATCTAAAGCTTTTGATCGTGTTTGCACAAAGGTCTCATTTCTAAGCTTGAGTCTACTGGAATAAATGGTGTGTTATTAAAATTGGTTTTCGCGATTATCTTTCTAAAGAAAACAAAAAGTAGTTCTTCCTGGCGGCTCATCACAAATGGCTTCTATCACAGCTGGAGTACCACAAGGGTCTATATTAGAGTCCACTTCTTTTCCTCATATATATCAACGATATGTCCTTGACATAAATTCATATATCAGACTCTTTGCAGATGATACAAGTTGTATATTATCGTTGACAATCCTGCTACCGCTGCTGCAACACTAAACTTAGATCTCGAGAAAATTACTGTATGGCAAACAGATGGCTTGTCACTTTCAATCCAAATAAAACTGAATCTGTCATTTTTCCCGTAAGGGTCAATAAACCTGTTCATCCTCCCCTTAGTATGAACGGAATACAAATAAATGAGGTGACCACTCACACACATCTTGGAGTAACTTTTCATCTGAAGGAACTTGGCATACCCATATAATGAACATATCACAAAAGGCATGGCAACGACTTAATATTATGAGGTCTTTAAAATTTATCGCTGATCGTAGATCACTCGAAACTATATATCTTTCTTTTCATCCGGCCTCTTCGAATCTAATGTATTTTGGGTAATATTTTCTCAACAAAATGAATTCGGGGGTTTAAAAAAAAAACCAACTTGAAAAACTTGCAGAATTAAACTGGGACAAAAGAAACTTGTTTTTTTCTCAAAACTGTTGAAGACACATGTTTTCAAAACCCCCAAAAGTTTAAAAGCTATAAACAAAACTAATCTCTATATAAAATTTTTTTAATTTAAACCCATTCCCAAAAATCTATTTCCCTTTGTTTTCCCAAAAACATAGGACAAAAATTCATATACAACTTTCAAATGCAAAATAAAAACTAAAAATTTTTTTTCAAAAATCAACTTTATTCAATTTATTCTTTTCCACCCTTTTATTAAAGGGCTGGGAAAGATCTCCCGCGAAAAAAAAAAAATCCCCCATCGCTTCCCAAATTTTTTAAAAAAAAATAAAGAAATTCCAAAAAGTCCAGCTCACTATTATATAGGTGAAAGAAGATATCAAATAATACATACACGATTAAAGAACACATTGCAGCTCTCTGAAAGAACACCTGTTTTCTAAAAACATAATAGACAGCCCTTTTTTGTATATGTGGTGAAATAGAAAATACAGAACACTATTTCCTCCGCTGCCCCATGTATCAAGATGACCGCACTGTCCTTATTAACAATTTAAGTCAAATCACAACTGTAACATTGAATAATTTACTATACGGCGATAATTCACTTACCGGTGCTCAAAACGAAACAATTATATCACATATACATAAATACATACAAAAAACAAAAAGATTTGATACATAATAATATTCGTTTGAAAAGAAAAAGGTCCTCCAACTCCATAGTAGTAAAGTGACTTTCTTTCTTTCTCTTGTTCCTTATCTCTTTTTCTCTTCTATTATTACTTCTCCTCCAATGTACATGTTTTAATAATTAAATCTCTCAACATATTAGTTTAATTAACCAATCACTAAACTAAGCAATATATCCTTTAAAAATGAATTCATACTCGTGCTTATACCTCTAATCTAACAGCAATGTATCTTAAATTTAGTTCATGAATACTTGACATAAACATAGTATGTATAGTAAGAAATCAAGAACAAGTCGATATGATATGTATAGTTTAGTTTAGATATTTATATTTGTTACCATTTATTTGAAATTTGTTAAAATACTGATTACGGAGAGAGTTTTCAAAAAAGCTTTACAAGCTTCCTACTCAATCCGTAAATTTTATTTTATGTAATTTATTATGTAAATGTGTGGATTATTAATAAAATATTGTTTAAACTAAATGAATTGTTATGTGGTCGGTTTTTGTTTTAGATCATAGACAAGGTCTATAAAATGATTAACTCCATAATTAATTGATGTTATTACTTTTCAAAATGGCGGCCAAATTCAAAATGGCCGCCATTTCCTGTAATTTTATTAACATTTTAATATAAACTTTGTGGTTTTGTTTTGAAAAAAGCAAATCATCACTTAATTATAAAAAAATTGTTTGTATTAATATTATAGAAATTAAATAGACTTTTTGTTGTTCAATTTGGTTTAATAATAATGCTATTAAAGGATATAAATTACCCCCCACACTTTTCCAATGTTTTACAATATAGCTTTTTTTCACATACTAATTATTACTCGAAATCTTCTTCGAAAATGACATCAATATAAATTTCCATCTCAATGTCCTCTAGATCACCTTCTTCATTTTGATCATCTTGTAACACTTCACTTGCATTTTTATTAGCTATGATTTCAATTAATTCTGGTGGTTGTATATTTCCCTCTGTCCAGGTACAATGTATACGTGAGACCTGCGGTTGAACTAGTATTCCACCCATATCTATTAGGACTTGGAATAGTTGGGAATTGACAAAAGGCAATTCACCACACAAATATTTGGTAATTTGATCTAAAAAATGCATATTTAATGTGGAAAGATATAGTGGTATTGAACGCAAGTCAATAACATAGGTAATTGTAAGTATGTCTGCATTTGGTCTAAACTTTTGTCTGACAATGTCAATGCTCAACTTATTTAAGATACTTTATTTGCCGTTCCTGTATTAAATGCAAACAAACTGTTCTAGAATTTTGAAATCTTCTTCTTGAATATCAACACTCTTGCCCATTCTCTTGAAAACTGGTTATAATTCCCCCTCCTTATAAAAAAGGCTCGTGGTATCACATCCGGTGAAAATAAGTAGCCCAATCAATGCTTTCCAAAGATCTCCTAGTCTACCAATGATTTTATTCACTTTTAACAGTCTTCTATTATAAGCCACACCAGTGTCAAATAGTATTAAACTGTTGATAGACTGTGCTTACGTTAGAAGTAATACCATAACATTAGTATCAGGAGAAAGTAAATTATTGCTTTGTCATTATTTTTAGCCGCATGTTGCATATGTAACATAATTCATGTATTGGCTTCCTCCTGAGACGTATGTAGATCTGGTATTACTTCTACTTTTCCATCTTTACTTTGGAGGAATACACATGTCTGAGTTTGATCCCCGGGAGATGCTTTGGTAGTTTAGCACGGAGGAAGGTAGTCTAGTACTGGTGTAACTCTCCAGGAACGATGGTTAAGAAACTACCCGCCAATATGACTGAAATACTGTTAGGAAAAGGGGTAAAATGAATCAAACAAACAAACAAACTTCACAAGCACAAGATTCTCCTTCCGTCCAATTTCCCTGCATATTTTACTTTAGACAATTCATCTAATGTAAATCTTATCAATTGTTTCTTAATTTTATCATTATAACAAACAAAACCTTTTCAGTTTACCAAAACTTTGGTTTCGTTGCAATTTATCAGGTATGTATCACTCATTCCACTTCATGACCTATTTGCAGATTTGATAAATTCTGTTTTGTATGTATCTGTCACTAAGTCTGCACGCTCACATTTTAGTAAAATCTCAAAATCTTTTTCCGCGCGTCTTTAAAGGATTAAGGGAGACAAGAAAGTGTTTGAAGATATATGTATATCATGTTTTTGTTACCTGACCTCTGTTCATTGTATATTTTTAAATCGCCTTCGAGATCATGCATTAGTTTTGCCTTGGCAGTCTTTGTTGGTAAGCCATCTGCTGAAGCTAGAGACCAAGGGACTGGTCCAAGCGGGTACGTTAGTGTCTTATAAGGATAATGTTATTTCATTCTGATAACAAGATAAGCTGACCGAAGATATTGCCAGCGGCCTTATCTTCGATAAATTTTTTCTGAGTTTATGCCACTTTCTTAAATTTCTTTGTATCGGCAAATGTTTTTCAGTTTTGCTTCTTCAGTGTAGCATACAAACTAACAGTTTTATCAACCAGTGGTTCTTGGACGAGCTTTTTGTGTGCCTTAAGTCCATTTCGATAGGCATCAAGCAGACTCTTTTCGATCTTTTCTGGTGCAGGAGCCCCTTAACTAAAACAGAACAAAACATCACTATTATCTGTTACAAATGAATTCATAAAGTTAGTTATTGATTCTTTGAGTTTCGTGACATTTTTTTTCAAATGCTGCTATATTTGCTGGTTGTGTATCAATGTGTGAAGAACCAACTGATGATATGCCGGCCATGCAGAATGTAGCCTCAACATAGCTGGCTGTCGAGTGTTGTGTTTAACTCCATCTGTAGTAGGCAGCAAAGTTTCTGCTAAATCCTATTATGCGTCAACGAGTCTTTGCATGTTTGTTTATTATTTGTTCAATAGTTATATTAACAGCATTTTTGAAGAAGCTCTCTTGATCCTAGGTGTGCTAAACATAAGAACATATACAGATAGATATTTTGCATAGTTAGATAGATATTTTGCATAGTTTTGATGATCATATGCAAAGAATAAGTGTAGCATATTTTATAATGTTGATATGTATAGGTGAAAATCATTTTCCTTCGTTGTTCTCATAAAACGAAGAACAAGCCAAATCTTAACAATAAATCCATTCAAAACTGTGCCTTCTTCCCTAAGTGACCATTTCAGATGTCTTCCGTGAACTCTTGATACCTCTTATAAAGTTCAAAAACAGAATCACTAGCTCACACATCTACAAGGTGTTCATGTCTTTGATTCTCAGCTAGCACATTTAACGCTTGGTTAATATCTTCCAATGCACTAGAGTTGTGGATTTGGATAACTGCTGCTACAAAATCTTCAAAGAGCAGTCTTTCGAGAGCTTCAACTGTAAACAAATTAACACATTCACTCTTCTCTATCAAGATTTCTTAGAAACGACTTCCTGGTATGAACCAAGCAAACGAAAAGCCCCTAAATGTTTGATAGTATCACTGTACTTTGTTGGATTTTCCATACGAAAGAATATGCCTTTTAGCAGCAGCCAAATCAAAGGTCACAAATGTGTACTGTTGGTTTAGAGCTCTTGGAACAATTAAAATTTCTATATTTTTCTGAACACTGGAATTTTTTGTACTTTGGGCAATTCAAATACATTGTTAGACATGTAGAGGACGTTTGATCTTGCAACTCAGAGGTTCGAGAGATCCAGACAGCCCAACAATCTGCTTGTCATGTACAGATGAACCAGAGAAGTTCAGATGGAAACAGCAAAACCGGAAACATTCCTTTGCCAAAAAGTATTGATAAATGGTTCTTATTTCCAAATAATTAAGCATTCAGCCAATTCTTCAGGATTGTATTTAACAGTGCGTGCCTTAGTCGCCTGTATATTTGATATATTAGTGGATGTTTGTTCTCTTTTAGTGTCATCATCATCTTACGTCTGTTCTCTTTCTTGAATGATAATTCTGTGTGCAGTATGGGTTGTTATTTAGATGGATTAGATGGAAATGGTCCCAGCACAAATGTGTTATCAAATTGCTTTTCGCAGAAATTGCATCAGGGGAACAATGTCCTGATCAAGAGTACTGTTACACAGTTTCCAACTCCAAAATCTGAGAGTATTACTGACAATGTCCGAAATGATTCATCAGTGTATTATGTTGTCATATGCTGTGTTGCATTTCAAAAAAGATTTAATCAACACAATCACTATAAAACAATTGATTTTCAGGGAGAAGCATACTATTATACTTCTGCTTTTTTCTAATGGCGCAATGAAAATAGGGGAAGTAATATTTTTTAAAGGGGAGTAACAATGATAATGAAATGTAATGCATTAATCTCAATTATTATTCTAATAATAATGAAAAGCTACCAACTGAATAAAATAAGAGTAAGAACAGTTTCCCTTGATGGAACCCAAATAGCAGCCTTTCTGTCAAATAGTCATTTTGGTGCGGGTAAGCTTTACAATTCAATATAGTCATATGAAAATACAGCCTTTCTGTCAAATAGTCAATTTGGTGCGGGTAAGCTTTACAATTCAATATAGTCATATGAAAATACAGAAGCAGGAACGGATAAGTCAACTACCATCTTTTTAAGTTGTTTTTCATATAAGTGAGAGTATATAAAGTTTCTAGAGAGGACAAAAAGTCAATATTCGCATGAAATTCAATTATTATAAAAGTACATGTATCTTATCGAACTATAAAGGCAGCTCAAATCGACCCCCCCCAATTATGTTCATATCTCTATAAAATTGAAATAATATACAAGAGCAGACTATTTAAAATTCTACCTAGCAAAGAGTTAGTTCAACTAAGCATTTCATAAATATTTAATAGTTACATTAAACTATTTATAAATGGGTATAAATACATTAAATATTGTTATGAATTGTTTATTTGTTCAATAGTTGGCGGCCATTTTGAAATGGCGGACAGCATTAAATATGTTATTTTTTATGTAAAATCTTAATTTTTTGTATAAATCATAAAAAATATATTTACAACTCAAAACAATGTTTAGATCACAAACTTACTTCGCCATAGAAAAGATATATGAAGAACTCTTATAAAATTTATATAGAAAAAATATGATTCAAGGGGAGGTAATCAACTTGTTCTATTGGATTCATGGTAAACGTTTCAGCTGAACAACAAGTGCCAATCGATAGCACATACCCTAAGCTTAAATACTATATAGGTGTACAAAAATACCCGGGGGGGGGGGTAAGGGGGGGGGTTATGCTAGCCCAGCGTCTATATGTGTTACAAGCTCGATTCAATCTTTATTTGTGAATAAACAACAAAAAGGCAATGTATTGTATTTAAATATACATGATATGTAAAAGGAATGGCTGGCATTTACATTTGGGCACTAGTTTGGTGATGTGTGACGATAAAAAAGACAAGACAAAGATAAACAGTCTGTCAGGTCGTTTGAATAAGTGTATTTACACTTTTTAAATCAAAGGTATCTATCATGGTTAATTATTTAGCAAATTTGTATATTTGTATATTGACTTCGTTTTTACATTGAATTTTGAAACCATGATGATGTTGTTATTATTCAAACATTAATTACATACCAAAACATCGACTTTATTAAGAAAACTCATCGTTTTTTTTTATTTCTTAATCAACGATTATGAATATTATAATATGTACACATTTCAAACTAAATAAGTACATAACGTATCTATTCACTACCGTTTACATCATATAAATATATAGATACAAATAGAATACAAGTGTCCGGCCCAATGGGTTTGTGAAAAATGTTTGCATATTATACGTTTATATATTGTATCAAATACAGTACGTTGCTGTTACATATTTGTTATATATTTGTTATTAATAATGAGTAATACTTATAAGTCGACCTCAGATTTGTATTCGATATTATAGTTAAAAAAGTTTCACCAAAGTAAATGTAGTGCAATTTACAACAAATAAGTCGAAGTCCTTGGATTGTTTTGACACCTTTGATCTCGAGACATTTTTCACACCTTATCTGGCTGCGAAGACGATTTCCAATCAACTTGTGTGATAGGTGTTAATAACACAGCCGTGTGTTCAAACAGCCTTTGTTAGCGATAAAATGTGTGATAAAATACTTTAATCGTAACTATTTTAATTGTCTTAGTGGTATTTGAAAGTAAACAGTAAGAACTACTTTCATTTGAAAACATTCTTGACCCGGTGTCGCGTGAGAATAACACGCGTAATATTTACTATAAGCTGGTTTAGTTATCTCTCTTTCGTATTCATACGCCTTTTGTAACTCTTTTGTATATGTCAACGGGTAGTCCAAATAATTAGCCGTGAAAAACGTTATTTTACATGCTAAATTTATCATTGTAAAAATGTAAATATCAGATTAATGTTGGAAAAACATGAAATAGGTTTCGTAATAGATCATATAATTAGGACTAGTCACGGGTCGAAATTTTGTCATGGAATTGAGAGCGATTCATGAGTCGTAGTCCCGATATGTCGAAGTTTTAACGTAAGTCCCTTCAGCTTCGACTTACCGAAGTTCTACTGTATATTATAATTATATATGTATCAAATACAGTACGTTGCTTTTATATATTTGTTATATATTTGTTACTAATAATGAGTAATACTTATAAGTCGACCTTAGATTTGTATTCGATATTATAGTTAAAAAAGAATCACCAAAACGTTTTGCCACGCATGCTTTATACCTTCCATTGCCTATTAAGTTAGCATTACACCTATTCCATTTATTATTTCCATTTTTAATTGTTTCAACTGTTGAGTGCATTTCTTCTACAGAAACAAATTCTTTAAATATTGAAATATGTACTGTCTTTTTTGTAATTACCTAAGCAGAGTGCATAAAGCTTTAACAAAACATGTCAAAGTATTCAGTATCAGATATAATTACAGTTTAATAATGATGCGTTAACTTTGATGTGATCTATTAAAGCTGCGTTCAAGCATGCTATTTGTTGATTCATCGTCTCATGAACTTGTAAACAAAATAGATAGAAAATAAAATATGCTGACAACAAAATAACAAGAAAACTATAGTGATACCTACAATCTGGACGATTCGTTTTTTTTTTTTGATCTTCTATTTCTAGAAACGAACATCACTGCTGTGTTTCTCAAAAAACTTAACTGTCAAAAGCAAAACACATTACAATTTTAAATGACTCTGTAATAAAAAGTAATAAAAAGTAAATAAAAATAGTATCTAGTAAATATATATATTGAAATGACCGGCATTCAAAGTATATACGTATATTTTATAAGCAATCCTCTGTTGCTGAACGAATGGTCAAATCATATTTGATTTTCTAATCAAATAAAAATCTTTATGTAGCAATTCAGAATTTGATTCGCGGAAATCAAAATACAAGTAAAACATATGATAAACAAGATCAGCAAGGAAAGGCGGCGTTCAACGAACGCAACACCCATATGACCCAGCAACAAGAACCAGTGGCAAGGAGCCCAGGCGGACCCCAAACAAAAAGAGGACTGGGCAAAGACAGAGCACGGACAGGTTAATCACTAAATGAAATAATTTGTAACTGATAAGGAATTCAAAGAAAGCAAATAAATGATTGAATAACAGGCCCACAAAGTCAAAGGGGAAGGGGAGAGGAGACCGCCGCCGGAAGGGGAGGGGGGTAATCAAAGAAATAAAAACAAGGGGTAATGGGAAAGATACTTACCGTAGACAAGAAAACAACAAGGGACACAAACAAGTGTCACCAAAATAGTATGAAACAACATACACGTACTTCTGAGAGACAGGGGCGCCGCCTTGGAACGGTCAGCAGCATCATAATGACTGCTGGGGAGTTTAAACAGGTTAATGGTGCACAAAACCTCGCTCTTAGCCTTACCATGTTCCTATAAACGAGACAGTGTAAATAAAATGAGGCCACGCCAAGTGAAATTCTAACAGTTGTCATGGTTACAAAAGGTTAAATAAGTAAAGCACTAAAATGATCATGTAGAAACATATAAAAGTAAACCCAATGACCATAACAAAAGTACTCAATGTCCTAAAGGAAGACAGAGCAACAAGAAAATCACCTACAAGGGTCCGACGAAGCAAGGAAGAAGACGTACATTATGACCTTTCAGTCCCAAAAGGGCTTTAAGAACTATCCATCATAGAGACTCCCACTTGGTCCGTCAGATGTAATTAAAAGAGGAAAGCGTAGTGTCCAACTGTAAAAGGGTTGAACACTTAACATGCAGTATGTCTTAAAATAGTAGGGTCATAACCTCTTTTAATAAAACGTTTAATGATTTTAGTAAAAACAGCAGAAAAATTACCATGACCCAAAATCTTACGAAGTTTGTAAAATCATATCGCCATAAAAACCAGGCTGGCTAATCCTTGTTGCAGAAGAGTTTTTAAATCACTATTGAATTTAGAAATTAAATCAAAATTACGATTGTAAAATTTAGTAAAATATTTCCGTAATTTATGATAGCGGTAACCCTGTTTTAGAAGCTTGCTGGTAATAAAAAAATATTCCCTTTACGTTGCTACAAGCTCTAGCGAATCTAATTAACTTAGAAACATAAACCCCGTAATATGTTGCATGGGGTACTTCTCCATCTAAATGTGGATAATTAACTATTCAAAAGTCAAACCTCCCTATTGTAAGCCCTTAACAACGTTCAGTTACCCTGTGATGTATTTACAAAAGATTATCTTTTGATATATAAACGAGCGTAGTCGTTAAACAATCGTGAATCAATTTTTAACGGCACGCGACTTACGGTGCAGGGCGTATAAGTCACGCCACTGTGAACACAAATTATCGCATAACATAAGTTTATTTCTTAATTGAAAAGGAAACCACCTGCCGACTTTTTTAATGTTATGTGTGTTATTTGATACTGTGGCCTTTCAGTGTGATTATTCAGAAAGGCAATTTATGACAATTATACAGATTTATATTAAAACTGTGATAAATTATATTTATACTTATCCCCACTAATATTGAATTCTTATTTATATTTCTATACAACCATTATGTTATACGTGGCAGTATTTTATAAATACTTTAACGCGAGTCGGAAAAACTCTTTAAGTAACTTGTTCTCATACTGCTACTGAAGAACATGTTATGTTTATTATATTTTATGACTAATTAGTCTTACAAAATTTGAATGAAAAATGTCGGATCTGGAACAAAAAACAAGTATTCAGGAGCAAAACAAAAACAAAAAAAACAAAAAAAACACAAAAAAACAGCATCTCATTTTTTAAAATTCACTTAGTCAAGAACATCTGTTCGTTGTTCCCTTGCTTGTTTGCAATTTCTTAACGTTCCAGATGCAACAGTTAAGTTGAACATACTTACAATTCTACCACATTCAATTTTTATTTTTTGCATAAAAAATCATTAAGAATAAAATTTAGACCGGTAAACGATAGTGTGATAGCCCTTAATGTTAATCTTCATCTGATATTGTAGATAAATTATTCTTGTTGAAGAAAAAGATTCTGCTTAACTAGAAGGTAAGTATGTTCAAACATGAACAATAGCTAATGTAAAACAAAGAGTATTCAGCATTATAAAAGACATTTTAATTTAACTTATTTATTAAGTAATAATGCTACTCATATAAAAAGTGATATCAAAGACATCACTTTTATTTTTTATTATTTCATCATTTTTTATGAAAAATTTATAATAAGAAGGAATTTTATGATATTTTTGTTCATGAAGCAATATATTGTGGTACACTTCTGGCATATCGTGACAACCAATGCATTAATGAGACGCTATTATTTTCTAAATAAAATCGGCAATTAATGATCAACATTATTTTTTGTCCAATCACATTGAAGTATTTTTCAAAAGTCTAACTTTGGTTAATGGCCTGTATTTCGTCACTTGGTTTCAGTCTTTCGCATATGATTCTTTTGCTAGTGTATTAACTGATAGTTGACAACTCGTATTAATGAAACGATTTTACGTTGTTTTCTTTTCTCATACGTATTGACTATAAATGTAATGCGTTAATTTCTCTCCGTTACATTAGCAACTGATTTTTCGAATGAAATATAACACATCTTTGGGATTTTGTCTGACATATTTCAATCTATGAAGCAATTTTATTACACAATTAAAACTTCTGACGAATGAATCACACACATTTAATCGTAAACATTAATTTTTCTGATATTTAAATAAACAAAATGGCTCAGAACACTAGGCAACTGACAAAAAAAAAACTTATTTTAAAATGGTATAATCATGGTTAATTTATTAGTATATAACACAACTATTTAAACCCTTTTGTGTCATGTATGGCTTTAAATTATTTAGATATAGGTCTGATTCATTTAGATTTGTACAAATTTGTTGACAAACTTTTTGAAATAAATTGAGAACTCCAACCACAGTAATGATTATATCATTACTTTACAACATTTAATATCATTATACAATATGAAAATTTAGGGTAGAATTATTGTTGTGTTGATGTTTATTTTGCTGCCGTATTAAGACATAAAATAACTTACTACTTTAGTTCGTATTTGGAGATGATCATTTCAAAGTAATACTGAGCTTTTTATTATTAAGATTAATAAATAAAGCTAATCGCTGGTGGTGTCTTCTCGTCGTATGACTGGCCACGGTGTTACCTAAAGCTTTCCCATCTTTTCCCTAGTGTGGCACAGATACTGAGCCACTTTAGATAACTGAAAAGTACCGTAGCAAAACAGTTGTATTTAATTTTGTGTTGTAGTCTAGTTATTAAGTTTTATATCCATGACAAACCTTAAATGCTTTTAAGATAAGAACATTATAAGGAAATAATTTCGAATTGTTCGAGATACAATTGTTATCGGATTTAGAATCAAGAATAGAGATTCGTTTTAATCGATGATGAAACTGTGAACAATTGACGCTCTGTTTACGGTGTCATGAGTTATTTTCAGTTTAGAATGTTAATGTGGAAGACCAGACTCGGTACTATAGTAGCATGTGTGATTTTCGTCCTTACTGAACTTATGTGATATTTACCTTGACTTCGCCTGCAATTTTTAACAAATATAAGGTGACGTATTTCTTATGTATTTCAAGACCGTTTGTGCTTTAGAAAAGCATTTGTTTTTACTTCTCAAAAGGATTTGAGTGTACTATATTTTGATTCAAATATTAACCCATTTGCCGATTACATGAAACATCTTTTTTTTCTTGTTGCTTTTAAGCAATTAGTACTTTGTAAATATAATGATCAAGTGTTTGAATGGATTGAAGAAGAATACATTTTTAGCGCTTTTCCCATCAGGTAACAAGCATCTTACATAAATACCCAAGTAACAGATTCATTATCATCTTTGTTTAGTAATCCTGATGATAGTGATGATGATAATGATGACGATGAGGTAAAAAAAAATTTTGGACAAAAATATATTTGCCCACTTAAAACTGTATGTGTACAAACTATTTGTTTTCTAAATATATAAATCATTTACCTAATAATAAAGCATATACACCGCATACAATTGCTAGCAATAATACAACTGTTTTTATTTATGACAAGAACTAGTATTAATTACACTGGGTTGTAGCTCTTATTATCATGATACAAATCGTAATCACATTTAAGCAGTATATCTTGATTTGCACTTTTTGCATATGAGTTTTTAAAGAAGTATATAAGCTTATTTAAGCAAGTAATTCGTGATATCAATTGTACAATTAGAAATTTATGTATCATGTGATATTTAAAAGTAAATTCCAATAAGATATCATCAATGTAATTATAAGCAGCCCTTTTAAAGCAAAGGGTAATTTGTCACGAATATTTCTGGAATTTTAAAAAGGTAAAATGGATACACTTTTCAAGCCGCCGATTAAAAAAAACTTTTATGATGTTGAAAATAATTTCAGTAGAACTTCACAGATGGGTAAAGTTTGTAAAGAGACTAACGGTTTTGCGTTTTTTCGAATCTGTATTTTTTATTAAATTTTGATAGGGGTGTAAATTTTAACTGAGATTGGCCGACAAATATAATGATCAAGCGTTTGAATTGAAGAAGAATAAACATTTTTAGCGCTTTTTCCATCAGGTAACAAGAATCTTACATTAATACCCAAGTAACAGATTCATTATCATCTTTGTTTAGTAATCCTGATGATAGTGATGATGATAATGATAATGACGATGAGGTATAAATTATTTTTGGACAAAATATATTTGCCAACTTAAAAATTTATGTTTACAAACTAATCGCTTTCTAAATATAAAGATATGAGCAATTAGGTATAATAAATACGACGAGTACTAGAATTTGCTATAATTACATTAGTTCTGATTACCTTCTTAATTACTTTGTTACACTGTTGAAATACATTGACAGGAGCCACAGATTTAACACTAAGTCTTAAACCAACAAAAGCTGTTGTTACAAGTTTTGCAAATGTTCTATAATTCAAGTTAGTGTCCATAGGAATAAGTTTTTAGACCGTAATTATTTCCTTTACCCAACACAGTTTTCAAGTACATTCTTTTTCGTTTATTAAATAAATATGTCTTTGCTCTTTAAATAATTCTTTACATCATACATATTTTTAGAATACAATTATTTAAGCATATTTTATTTTTAGTGGAAAAAAATATATATTTCTATTTAAATAACTTTGACCATCATATTTGTATTCAAGAACCAATTTATTTTTTAAACACATAGTTACTAATTTCATAAAGCATATATATTTAAATCAACATGTTTTTGAACATGGATTAATGCAACATTTGCAACGCCATAAATGTTCAAAAGAAACAGTGAAATTTAATATATTTTCTTTATTGATATGGCACGCGACAGACATCCGTACACGTAATTCTGTATGTCACACATCTGCTATAAGCAAGTAATGTTTATAGGTGATGTAAGCTGTCGAGTTTAGTGAGTTTAATCGGTGGGAAATCTTTGAAAAGAAAATAGAAAGGTCTGGGTCTGCGATACAAACGTTAATTAGATAAAATATTTGCAAAACGAAAATAAACTTTACTCAAATTGATACCTTATACATCAATTCAAATAAAGGCAAAGTTGAATGTAGGATATGTTTAAGAAAACAAAATGATTTATTTAAATCATACCAAAATTTCATGCCAAGTCATAAAATCAATTTTGAGAACAAGCAAAAATATCATAAAGATTCAAATGCTTTTGTACCGATTATGCAGCTCACACAAACAACTTTCATCAAGATATTCTGGTACGGCGTATGCAGATCAAAAGACTTGTTCACAGGTAAAATTATATCTTTTATGAAACGGAAGTATAATTCAAATGTGACGGTAAAATGTTACCCTACTACAATGAGAAGTTATTGTTCAAAACACGAAGGACTTAAACCAAACACAAGTAATTTCTACTGAAAAAGTCCATGTTATTTGACTGTTTCTTTCAAAATGTTTTTTGAAAATTTAGATATTTAAGTACACATTTACTGGATCACTACTCCCCTTTTTTGTAAAAACGTAGCGTCATTTTAAAATTACCATTACTCGCTGTGCATAACGTAGCTTCCTGTAATCACGTGCACAAACGCTCGCGTATTTGTAACAGACCACTTAACCACGTTTTTAACGAAAGTGAAAGACTCCTGTTTAGTGCCTGTATGGAAATATAGACTAACAATTCAGTAAGTGTAAGGTCTCTATGAAACTGCTCGACCAAGTGTCAGTCATTTTCGAAATATGACAAAACAAAGAAAGCATTTATTTTAACATTTTCATGCCATCATCCTTATATAAAACACATATTATTAAATTAAAGAATAGTTTACAGAAAATCTCAAAATATAACACTATTCCTACTTAATTTATTCTTGTAATATATTCACATTTTGTATCTTTATTTCACAAAGCCAGTAGACCAGACTTGTCTATCAGGCAAAATATTTACAATATATACAAGTATATAGGTCACATGACATCAATGGTTCACAATTTCATTCATGATAAACATACTCATACAAATATAAGCTTTGAAACAGACGATACATCTTAAAAAACAATTATTTGCAAAAAGCTTTGAAACAGACTGTACATTTTAAAAGATATTCTTATTTGCAAAAAAAGCTTTGAAACATACTTCATTTTAAAAGATAAACTTATTTACAAAAATAAACAATGAAACAGAATATACATTTTAGCACTATACTATTTATAAAACACATATCATTAAATTAAAGAATAATTTACAGGATATCTCAAAATATAACACTATTCCTACTAAATTTATTCTTGTAATATATTCACATTTTGTATCTTTATTTCACAAAGCCAGTAGACCAGACTTGTCTATCAGGCAAAATATTTATAATATATACAAGTATATAGGTCAAATGACATCAATGGTTCACAATTTCATTCATGATAAACATACTCATACAAATACATTGTATAAGCTTTGAAACAGACTATACATTTTAAAAAAAATATTTGCAAAAAGCTTTGAAACAGAATGTACATTTTTAAAGATAAACTTATTTGTACAAGTACATAGGTCACATAGTTAATGGTCATAGAAATAGTCATATAAAATATACATTTTAACACTATACTATTTATAATAGAAGATAAACACAAGAAGGCTTGAAAACTACTGCGAATCGTATGTCTGTTTATACCGTAATGTATTGAGAGAAGACATACGAATAATGAATAAAGAATAAACAGTGTCAAAAGTTTTTTTCGGAGATTTAAGAACTACATATAGATTTACACTTATTTCATATTTACAGTTATTTACAATAGGTAATTAGAGCATGTGTCATGTTATGTAGCTATTAAACAAAAAAATCTAAATCAATAGAATCAATTGTTAGTAAAGAAAGCGATAAAAAAGCCCTCACAATAAACTTTGTAGGCAGCTTATAAACATTGGTTATTTCTTCTTTTCAAACACAATCAACAGAAAAATAATGATGATAAAATATTGACGAAATATACAAAAGTTAATTTAAAACATACATCTACATCATCATCAAAAGAAGATCAGATCACCTTTTCACACCTACCCGTCGAACTAATTTCTTTCTCTACCAGCGGGAAACCAAATTTCTCACGTGACATGTAAAATGAATTTAACAGGTGAAATATAACTTCGTAGTTTGTCGCATCTACATTAATACATAGAATAGTGATGCTTTCAAATTGAGGAATTTGGTTTATGTTTAAATAAACAATAAACATGCCAATGGCTAATTACATTTGACAATGTAATTGGCTATAAATAACGGTTTTGGAAAGTCTGAAGAAAACAAATTAAAACGAAACATGGTTAAAAATAAGAAGATATGACCTTGCGTCTAAACGGTACATTTCAGAAGAAAAACTGTATTAATTATAACCATAGAGGTGTAATCATAGTTTGCAGATATTTCAGCTCATGATATCATACTTGTGAGTGTTTGATTGCTGATATGTAATTACATCTTCAAGAAAACATCGATAGTGATTTTCATCTGCTTTAGCACTTCACTTTTTCACAGCATTTGATTTTAATACATTTACTCAAGGAGATTTATTACATTCCACTCTGTACTTCCCACATCATAAGCAATAAGGAATATGACTTTTCAAGTTATTTAGATGACTTTTTTAGGCTTATGCAATTTTATCTGCAAAAAGGAATACAAAAATAAGATAACGATATTCTCTTAAAATGATAAAATTTGCAGTTGAAATTATCAATATCAAACTTCAAAAATGTCCTATAATTTTGATTTATGTTATTTATGTTCCCTTTGGAACACATATGTATCTTATAGGTGGAAATGGATTCATGTTCATTTAAAAAATAATTACGGTATATCATGCCTCATTTGATTTGCATTTTCTGTCTGTAAAACGATTAAAAATAGTTTTATTTCGTAGATAAAACAAAGATAATATATTAAATTACCTTTAACTTATATTTCCTGTTAATTGAGCCACAGACCTGAAATCAAATCCCACAGTATGGGACCATGTGTCAATGATGTATGCCAAATATCAAGAGGCTGTTATAAGTAGTTGCTGAGAAAACTGTTACGAAAATTTACTACCATTGACCATTAATGTTGAAAATTTAAATATATATTTGTCATAGATAAAAAATTTGATTCAATATATATATATATATATACAATTTTTTTTTAAAAGTGAGATCAATTTCATGAATTGCATTGGTTTTCATTGCCAGAACTAGGAATAAAACAAGATAACACAAGATATTGGTATGTAACTTTGTTTATTACCTTCTTCATTTACAACTTGGATAATGTGTTCTGTGTTCCTCTGCGGGGTCATCCGCTTCTGTAAACCCATAAAGCCTCCCTCCACATTTGTAGCATTCAACCATATCATTAACTGTCGTTCCGTTCACAGTATATACACCTATATATCACAAAGATATTAAAATAAACGATATATGAATTTAAGAGAAATTATGTGTACTTCTAAACATGGTCGCATTGCGTTGCTTATCTTTCTTTACTTTTTTCTAATATCATGCGTGTTTTGATAAATAATTTCAATTATTTGCTTGAAATGAAGGTACACTGTAGTTAAATGTCAACTGTCGGCTGTTGTGCGTCATTGTCCGCATATTGACAACATTAGCTCTAAGACATCTACATTGCAAGCATATCCCTTTATTAGAGATATAACAACCCATATAAATGAGATAAATTATTAAATATCGCTTTATAATGTTACATACTAGGCAGAAAATACATTTACTATGCCAGGAAGGCCAAGAGTAAAAACTATACTTAAACCTTTATTAGATCTTATTCATGGCATTTCTTGCATAGAAAATGTGAACCCTACAACGATACCATTAGTGAAATAATGAAAACACCATGAGCATTTTCCTCATAAAATGACGTACTCTGGATTTTTAATCTAACTGAAAGTTGTTTTAAATATCAATCATGCCTCTAACGTTAAGGTTTAGAGATAAAATGGATGCTATTGTGTAGCATTAAGTTTATCATGTAAATAGAATTAATCATTCCTAGGAAAGTCTTTTACCATTCTCTCAATACATTCTAGTAAGCGAAAATACAAAGTTATCTTGAATCATCATGCACTTTTTATCGAAAATGTAAATCTTTTGTGATATTCAAAGTTGTAAATTTATTCCTGAAAATAACAGATGTTTCGAAGAGTATTCGGAGTGACCGCTACTCAACAATTTAAATGGCACTAAGTAAGTATGACTGCGTAGTGGTATATCGACCGCCAACTAAAAAATTCTAGGTTGCAAATCGAAAATAGGTCATTACTTGGTATTTAACCAGCATTCAATTTGCATCATTCTTCAGAACATTTGAATCCAACGTGTGTTTTACGTACTAGCATATTACTAAAGGCACTTTGGGGTTCATTTCTCGATTATTTACTCAAAATTGCGTTTAATCTCGAAAAGCACTGTAAAGTTTACCGCACTTTTGGTCACAACAAAAAGCACTTTATCCCAAAGTGCGAAAGTAAAAAATATACATGCACGACATGATCTATTTCATAACGTTTTATAAACATTTTGAAACATTTGATAAAATTATCTTATATCCGCCTCATTCCTCTCGATACTGCATGGTTCAGCGCGCTTTTAATAGTGTTCTAAAAAAGAAGAAGAAAAAAACACAACCAATTTATCTCTTTATCTCGTCGCAAACTTTATATCGAATTTGTATCGCATTTCCAGTAGCCACATCAATTAATACGGCATTGTCGGTTTGATGTTATATTCTTGTTTTGATTAAACGCCAGTCGCATGTCATTAGCAAAACTATTCCATTTTAGCGTAGCATCAAATGGATAAAAACTAAGATAACCTTGAGGTTTAACAGTCGGTCAACTTTTCTTAAAATAAAATACATTTGTTATAAAGCATTAACATGATAATTGTCTAGTTCATGTCTTGTTAAACAATTAGATCTATCTGCAGCTAAACACAATTCCCTCTGGTCCATCAGAATAAAAGAATAAAATAAAAATGCATGCTTCATTTCATTTCGAAAATATGAAAATGACAATGATTTCACATCAACTGACAATGGTTAGCCGTTCTTATGAATATCAATATAGTAATAACAAAGATAAGTAAGAACAAAAATATTATTATGATAATTATGATATTAATTTCATTTAACATTTCACTTAAATATCTCTGTTTATTTGAGAAGCATTTGACGACTGGATTAGAATTAGAATACAAATCTCTGTTTTACATTTGCTACTTTCATGTAGGAATATACGGGTCCTAATTGTTATTAAAATATCTTTATAAAGTATCATGTTTAATATTAATTCTCACGGCCAACCGTATCGGTTGTAACATGGTATTTGGCTAGAATGTATAGACGACATTAAAGGTATTACCGACCCTAATGGGCACTACAAGGAACCAAAAAAGTCAGATTTATACCTTAAAGTACACCTGTATGCAAATTTAAATAAAGTTTACCGTACGGAAATAAAATTATGGCTACTTTTCTGACCACAAGCTAGGATGTTATGAGGGCCCTGTTTTAGAAATGAGGAACCTTTAAATAATCTGCAATAACATTCTAATGAAAAATATTTTCCAATTAACTTTTGGTAAGAAACAAATAGTACCATTCAGCTAACAATCCACATAAGCAAAATTATGGTTTCTACTTAAAATTTATGAAATCTGTATAAAAATGTTATCCTACCCCATCCATTTTACCACGTGTCTGACCATTTTCCTACTTAGGGAGCCTTATTAAAAAAATCCTTAACATTTACCCAAATAAGTGCCTGTTTTCAAAGTTTCCCTACATTTTTAAAAAAAAGTATATTGGTTGATCTTGTATAATATGAAATATTTTTACAGTCTAGTTTTGATTTTATTACACCTTGAAAATATCAGGTACCATATTTATTACTAGATTAAGCATGATTTAGCCAATAAAACCTATATAAAATGAGAAATCAAAATAAAACCCTTTTTTCTTTCCAAATGGGACATGAGAGATACATAAATAATGTTAAAAGCAAAAAAATAAAGAAAAAAGTTGATCCTTCTGGGGATTGAACCCACAGCCCTCATTTTCAATGTAGTTAACAGTAGTTCTAGCCTTATAGAACTTATAGAAATATGGAAATGTGTAAAATCATTCTTGTACTGTTTTTGTTTATTGTATTGAGCAAAGTTAATTCGTATTCTAATAATTCAGATTCGAACTTCCGTCCCGAGTGGACCTGCCCATTGGACGGTAAAAGGGCATAAATTGATAAATTGGTTTTATATAATTAAAAATGAATTAATATATTGATAATTCGGTTTCATATTAGGATATCTGATACCATAAATGGCTTCTTTGGAACCATACATTGAAGAACTGGAATCATATATGGAGAAAATCAACTTATATTTTGCTACTTCGGTTTCATACCCTGACGGTATGGTTTCATATATTGTAACTGTGGATTAATATAATGGATTCCGGTTAAATAAGAAGTTTTTTTAATTCATATACAGTCAAAGTGAACTTATATAGTATCCAAATGGTTACATAAATTGAAAAAGAACAATATCAGAAGCCATGGCTTTCCATACACATGCTTCATTTTGATTCGCCCTTTTTAACTTAGAACGTATAAAAATGGGCTTTATTTCAATAAACTAAAATTTCAATTTGACTAACAATGGAATAAAGTTTTTTGGAGGTTCGCAAATATATTATCTAATTAACATCGGCTATTACAGGCATTTCTGTTCGATTAAACTTGATGAGCACATACGTTTTAGTCGACAAGTGACATCACGTATAGGTGTTACTTGTTGGTAACAAATGTGTGATATACGTATAGGGATGACTGTGTCATTCGTGCCATTTGAAAAAGAAAATAAATTATAAATTTCAACGTTTTTATTTAATTTTATTTTACGTTTCTTTTGACCATTTATGGCGTGGCAAATGTTGCATTATTCTATGTCAAATGAATCTGTCGACTTAACATTATAATAGTTGTCTTATGAAATAAGTAACTAATATGTACTTTTAAAATAATTGAGTTCTTAAATATAATTGAGTGGTTATATATTTATATATCTTTCTACTAACAACTAAAACAATATACTTAAAATAATTGTATTCTAAAAATATTTATAAGGCAAAGAATAGGCTAAAACATATTTATTCCACAATCGAAACAAGTACTTGAAGACATTGTTGAGTAAATTATTTATGGTCTAAAAATGTTTTCATATGGACACTGTGTTCAAATACAGTTTTGGCTCTTTATAATGTATTTCACCAGAAAAGAAATTAATCAAACATTTATTTCTGGAATTTTTTAATGAGCCACTTCAAAGCCGAAAGATGAGGCAAAACTGAATGTCAATTTATTCACAAAATTAATTTGATATTAACATAAAAAATCGGGTGGCATGATTACTTGAAATAAGACAAGTATAACTTTCACAGTAATAAATACCCGGGACGCTCTTTGTTTCCCCTAAAAGGGTTACATATTATCCCGAAAATAGTCTTCAGACTTCTTTACTTAGCATTTAAGTTATCTAATCATCCTAGTGTTACCCTTAAGCTAAGGATAGAATTTTAGCTTATTACCGGAAATTTAAGCATTAGTTAACTGAATGAGACTTTATTTTGAAACAAAGTTTTCTGAGAATGAACTTTATGCCCTTACAGTAAAAGAGCAAGCAGTAACTTGAAGCATTTGAAAATATGTACCATTTGTTAAAATGTATATAAATTCTATTCATAACTGCTCTATGCTAATTGATGATCACATCCGTGTTATTTGTGCCGTGTGGCGGCTGTAAAAAGTCTCCCCGTACATTTAATCAATGATCTTATATTTTCGATCCTTTAAGATCGTTCAGCACGACATTATTGTTGTGCTTGTAGTATTTTTAGTTTCAACTTTTCGGCATTTTCTAGTTGGGTGGTTCCAATATTCCTACTTGAATAATGTTGAATCACCCTTAGGATATGTTGCCTGCTTTTTATATTTGTCTTTTGACGTCTTATCTGTGATACACAGGCTTCATAACCTCTGATCCGCTTTCAAAATTCCATTTTATTTAGTTCTGCCCATTGTTTTCTCGTTTAGGGCACACGCTTTTTATTACTTGGGGACCATACGCCGCTTTTCATGGAATGGCACTACTGTGTCACATTGAAGGTTCCATGATAACCGCCGTATGAACACACCTGCGGATGTTTCTGAATTCAAATTTTTACTATTTCATGTTTAAATGTTGAATTCTGCTTAAGCCGGTGCTAGGGGGGGGGGGGGCGTGGACGGTAACTTGCACTTTCCAGTACCGTCCATGAACAGGCTCAATCAAACTGAGCCTGCAAAATTTTCAATTTTGCTGTGTTGGGCTTTCTTTAGGGATTCTGTATTTATCTGTTTTAAATGGCAGTTGGTGAGTAAAATGATGATCAATACGTAACAATGGAACTATTTTAAACGAGCATCCAAGTGATTAGTTTTTCGACAGTACGGAGAAATGCTACGATTATATCAATATTATGAGTTACAACCGAACTCTTTACGCGTTATTTCAATGTCAATAAAGCCGTCAAAAACAATAACACGAAGAAAACGTGTTCTCATACAAATAAGCATAGTTTGCATAATAAATTTAAACCCGACCACAAGTCCCGCTTTTAGTTATATTCATTAATTTAAGGAGGGTTCATATCATTTATTGCCTACAAATTATTGATATGATCTTCAAACTTCCTTTAAATATGGTCGAATTTCAATTATTTATAAACACATCTTGCTACTGATAGAATATGAAAGTTTGTTTAACGTAGCAGTATTGGACTGAAAACTTATGAAGTCAAAAGTTCATGGGATTTATCAGAAAATCAATTTTCCTGCCTTTAATTTCAACTCCAAGGCAAAAATCATCATAAAATGGTTGTGAATTTAATTTTCCCTACAAGCGCAAAATTCGAGATTTATGATTTAATCTATATTTGAGCTGGCTTGAAGGTCAAAGTTTTTTCGCAATTCAGAATATTATGACTTTCGATGTTAGTGCTAATTTTCGTTACTTGTTCAAGCCCAATGTTCAGAAGAGGGACACATCTTTTTTACATTCTGATTAATGTATATCTGAAAGTTTCATTTATTGTGACGTGAAGTGTATTTTTCGCAATTTGACTGAGAAACTAAGGTTTTTGCATTTGATCATTAACATACAATTGATAAACTGCAAGCCAAAGAATCGGTCTTAAGTAAAAACTATGAATACAGAGATAGTTTGCGATAGGTATTATTTGTTCGAGATTTAGTAAAAAATGCATAGAATACATTTATGGTAGTTTTTTTTATTTATCGTGCATCATAATTAAACCCGTGGCGCGTTAAACCACATTGTAGGAAATAACTATAGATAGGATACATCGATTTCCCCAATCTAGATGAAACCAAAATTTAATAAACATATGCATGGCATCACATGATGGATGTCATGGAAAAATCTGGACATCGATATGTCTGTTTTAAATGTAAAATCGACAACATTGCAAATTTGAGTACTATCGCGAACAAATGCTTCAGACCAGATGCTTGTCTGCTAAAGATTTATAATTTGACAAACAATTCATTACTCTAAGTTTTCATTAAGTTGTGTATGATAAACTGCTTGTAATTAAACTATTGTTTGCTGTAATAGTTATTTTATATCAATTTAACACTTAACGGCACGTGAATTGTTGCGCCAAATAAAGATAACGATTCATTACAGGGATCTATTTTTTTGAACTAGGCTTGACACCAGTTCAGAAGATAAAAAAATATCTTCGTAATTATGATCTTTAGTTTAACCTTCCACTGTTAAAATATCTCAAGTCACTTTCGCCATAGATTCAGAATTAAACTTGACATGTTTCACGCCACTCCTTCGTTCAATCAAAACACTGACAGTTGCAGGTACATGCAAAAGAGTGCGGAAAGATTATAACATTTATAACGAAACCTATATGTGTCATGAATTAACTAAATTTTATAATTAGAAAGGAAACTCCGTAATAGCTTTCCACATTTTAACAGGATGTCCTTCAAATCCTTGCATAGTTAATCAGGTTTAACTTTAATTTCAGAAACGTGTGTTTTGAAATTGAATAACCTCGTATTTTCGAGGGCTATTTTAAATGGCTAAATCATACCTGAATATAAAGTTTATTAAACCTAACCAAGCTCTAGGAACTATTTTGTTTATGTTAAGCCAAGGGGGAAGGCTATGATTATTTTAGTACACGATAAAGTGGACAAACATTTACTTAATTGTAATCACTAATTATGTAAATGCTCGTGAATGAAAGCACGCAGCGTAATATTTGGTACAGTTCTAACAACGCCATCTTGGAGTATGTCGTATCGAAATTGAATTATAAAATGATAAAAAATGTCCTATGCGCCACAGTATTCTTCGTGATTTTTTTAAACGGATAGTTTTAGAAACTGTATAAACCTTTTGAGCTATTGAGTTTTGTTTTGGAGAAGGGCTAAACAATGGATTATTTACACAGATCACCAAAAAGTGAAACAGCCAGCGGTTAGTGTGTGTGAAAACTTGTTGTCAAAGAAAAATGAAAATTTTATGAAAATAATTTTCATACTTCTTTATATCAATATAATTATTTTTTTTTTCGATTTTTATACGAATAAGGTCAAACTAAATTTAACGTAAGAGTAAAAGAATTATATATTAGGAATTGATATACATATACATTTGCATAGTAATATTTTCCTGCTAATCAGTTGGATGAAAAATGATTAGAATCATAAAGTCAACAATGCTTAAATTTTGCAGTTTTTTTTAGGTTAAAGTCAATATAAAATATAACTGAATACGAAAATTCAGTAACATGCCATACACAATCTAAATACTATCTTTTCAAAAACACTTTTTCACAGACATATTTTTTCGGCACGCGACATATGAAAAATTAATTATCTGCTTTTCAATGATTTTTAAATACGACCACGTAGCTATTTTTTGTTACGAAAGATTCTTTGTGAATAAAACATTTTCTTTTAAATTGACAAAGCTGTTAAGTTATCTATGTTTCTGCGTCCAGCATGCAATGAAAATCCTTGAAGAAATGCTATTAAAGTGGTAGGCGAGTACTGTATGAAGAAATTTGGTACAAGTGTCACGAATAACGAATTATGTAAATACTCTTTTAAAATTGTTATCAAAGTCTTTGTTCTAGTGGTAACTCAACCAATCTGTTGATTCGGCAGAAAGCAAAAATTTAAAAAAGACAAAAAACAATTAGATGAAACAAGCTAAACGACATGCCACATTTTGTGCATAATATATTAATGGATCGTTACCAAGGTTTATCTTTATAGATATGTTTGTTACCGGTATATCAAATTACTTTTGTATCCAAAGCATGATATAATTATCATTTTGTCTAATGTTTGAAGTTCGTCAACTGTTTCTAAAGAATTAACATTATAATAAAAAAACACACACAGCTCTTGTTAATATTGACATTAAAAGTGATAGAACAAGCCGTAAGTGCCACAATGTTATCTCAGAAGTTAAGTGTATTATTTAAAATGTATTTCCGTATCGATCCTCCCTATTAGAAGATACCATATGCGTCTGTCCAGGAACTTCTGTTCGAAACCTTTGGCTTCTGTAATTCGTTGCATGCTGCCTTTCACAGCCATTCACTCCAGGTTGAGGCAAAAACTGAAATTTCATAAAACAATATCAGTAAATCTTATTTAATCTATTGCTTCCATTTTAGTAATGCCTCAAAGTAATTTATCCAACCCAATAAAAACGCAAATGATAACCTGCTTGTAAATGAACAGGATTCATACTTTGTTGTTCATCATAATGTTTCCGAAATTCACAAAAGACATTTAAAAAAATCGATATTGGATCGATAAAGTACTTTAAGTTTGTTTTCAACAGAGTATGGCTTGATTTAAATAATGGAAAAATAACAACATGGAAAACGCCAACATCCTAAACGACGGCTGTAGAAACTTTAACTCCAGGTCCAGAGCCATGGCTAAATTGTTTAAATGTTCAACATGACTCACTTAAAAATACTAAATTGAACTATCATAGTATATCCTAAAGCTCTATTCCCAAATTATGTTATCAATAATCAAATTGTATAAAATCGAATAAACGATGTATCAGTGAAATCCTTACCATTCTCAATCTATCCAGAACTCCAGTTTGACCACTCAAAGTTATCGTTATATTCTGGTAATCTTTCAATGATATTATCTTAGTTTCTCTGCCTGTGCGATCAAAATTTACTACAGGAGCATATGTTTCTGCTTTGCGCATTTTGTAGTGTATCTTTAAAATCGTAAGTGCGTTGTATCAAGTAAGGTTAACTAGATTATTTAAAAACTTAAGGCTTATTTACGTCCTACTAGCTAAAGCACTCCTTCGTTCAATAAAAAAAACACTCTCCTGTTTTATAATCAGTCAAATACTAGTTAAGTAACGATTGTGTTACAAACGTCAATCATAACGCTTCTGAATTAATAGATAAACTGTGATAAAGATTATAAACTGATAGTTTAGATGATGTACAAGTTATAATCACTATCGCAGTAAATAATAAATCTGAGGTTTTTGTGTAATGCAACTTAATCTTGTCGTTTTCTCAGATTTACAAACTTGCAGTAAAACTTGCAGTTTAAATGTCAAAAAGTCTTGAATAAAATATCTGTAACATTTTATGCCTATACGTAATAATTTGTTCTTGTTAACTGTTTTGAGTGAAACACTTATTCACTGAATCGGCTTCGTATTGCAAATTCATAAATTTATTACATATACAAAAAATTCTCATAAATAAACTTCCTTTTCAAATTTCAATTTGGTTAAACTTTAATCCTTTAATTATTCTATATTCTATCTTAACCATAATGACATTCAGTGCATAGAAATAAACAATTTACATCGGGTGGAAAAATGAACCGTAATTAAATTATGATCTATTTTAAGTTGAATTTGTTTGTGAAACCAAGGCCAGTTAACAAAGCATTTCATTGTTATTTGATAAAAAAATTTGAAAGTGAAGCGCAAATACAAGTAAAAGGAACTTTTTTAAACATACGTCTTGTTTAGTTCAGACTCAAGTGCTTCTTTGAATACAGATAAAAATAATTAGACCTACCACTAAAGGTGATAAATAACCTCACTAGCAACTGATGAGACTCTTTAAAAAAAAGTTGTTAGAAAAAAAATTGAACACAACCTGTAGTATATGAAGTATCAATTGTGTACAAAGAATTATTTCAATTAATTGCAATCCTTACCGGGGTCTTCATATAAGCTTGCTATACATTAAGTTTGATTACAATATCTCATTCCTAGCTCTAGTTATTGTCCGGAATATTTTTCTAATTTTTTTGTAACGGTGACCTTGTGTTGGGCTTTCTTTTGGGGATTCTTATTTTCTCTGTTTTATTGACCACACTGGGTCCAAATGCAATACCAACCGGGGTCTTCATATAAATAAATACCCAGAGGAGCACCTGATGTCTTCTTCATCAAGTAAAGCTAAAATGTCGACATATGGCCTGTATTGTGTTGTCCTGACGTCAAACCCAACCCGAAAATTAAAATATAAAAAAAAAAAAACGAAAACAATTTCTCCATACACTATTTTCTTAAACATATCATGATTGAATAATTTGAAGCTATAGTATTGTCAGCATCATTTTTGAAATGTTCAAAAGACCGTCCTATTTCTTAAGAGTCGTTGCATTATTATTCGTAAGTATCAAGAAAATTTAAAAACAAGCAAACAATATATATGTACGGTATATTAACAGCATATACTCGTACATATCACTAACAACAACAACAGTAGAAACTGCAAGTGCCTGACAAAGGTATTCAGAAGTTAAACGTCTTTTATCTGATGTACTTTCGAATCGATTCTTCCTGTTTCAAAATATACTTTGAGTTTGACCCGGTGCTCTTGTCTGGATGATTTGATTTAGTTACCATATAATGTATTAACCAAAGATTCCTTTTGATTTATAAACGATCATGGTTGTTAAACGAGCTTGAATCAATTTGTAACGGCACGCGACTTACGCGTGTAGGGGTGTATAAGTCACGCCGCTGTGAACACGTATTATCGTATAACATCAGTTTATCTTAATTGAAAAGGAAACCACCTGTCGACTGTGTTAATGTTATGCATGTCATTTGATACTGTTGCCTTTAAGTGTGATTATTCAGAAAGGCAATTTATGATAATTATAAAGATTGATATTAAAACTGTAATAAATTATATTCTTACTTATCCGCACTTATATTGAATTCTAGTTTATATTCATGTACAAATATTTTTCATTCATGATGTTAAACGTGGCAGTATTTTATGAATATTTTAACGCGATTCAGAAAAACTCCTTAAGTAACATGTTCTCTTACTGCTGCTGAAGAACATGTTATGGTTATTGTATTTTATGACTGAAAAATATGGGAGCTGGAACAAAAAACAAGTATTCACGCGCGCAAAAAGCATCTAACCTTGTAAAGCTTTAAGTCAAGAACATCTGTTTGTTGTTCCCTTGCATGTTTGCAATGTCTTTACGGTTTCCAGATGCACCAGTTAAGATGGACATAGTATTACTTACAATTATACCTCATTCTATTTTAATTTTCGCATAAAAAATCATTTTAAATAAAATTTCAAACACATCTTCTGTTTGTTCAGGCATCTGTCATGTTAACGTTATGGACATTCTTTCAATTCTCAACCATCTAATGCAAATTTTGCCTCGCTCATGATATTCCTTTCTTTTATCAGTACTTATCGCAAGTGTCCCATATAGTTATAAGTTCATTTGACCGATAAAAGTGCTGACAAAAAGATGCGTAGAACATTTCGATGCCAGTTTTATGGTGTCTTTTGTTGTGTTTTTTTTTTGCGATGAACGCCGCACTATGCAATGAACACTGCTGTATAGCGTTCACTGAAAATGGCCTACAAACACCGAACATAAAATAGAAAGTTAAATCGAATTCACTCAAGGTAATGTTTTGACTTATTTCTCTATCAAAACAACATTTTTCATCTGTTGAAATGTGCAAACTATGTTGACATAGTGTAATTCTCGGATAGACCAGTTATTTAATATTTATTTGTGGATTCCATACACCCTTATTCATCTATACTATCCAATCATGAACCCAGTGAAGATAACTTTCATTTTCATACTTATTTCATGTCGTTTTTTGGAGGAGAAGGATTCTCATGATTTCCAAGTAGAACAGTATCCGGATAATTATATTTCGGACAGTATCAAGGTTTTAGCAGTCAATTATGGACAACTTTTGAATTTAACACCTTTATTAATTAGTCAGTGTCAACTAGAAAGAATGTTTCTCGTACTTTAGCGAACAGAAATGATTTACTACCTATATCTTGTTGTTGTGTGGAGATTTCCTTTCGTGCCCCGGACGCTTTGCTAGTTTCACCACAAGTGATTTAAAGTTTCCAATAAACGTGGTCTTATTTCATTCATGTCAACACTAGAAGTCTTACCAAAGCTACATGGAATTAATTCTGTAGCTCGTAGATCTAGAGCCGCATGTACTTGTGTTTCCGCAACCTGGTTAGATTACTTAGTTCCAGATTCTGAAGTTAACATCGCAACTATTGTATTCAGCGCAGGGATCGAAACAGACAAGGGGGTGGCGTTTGTATATATATCAGGAAGGATTTATCCTACAACATAAGCAATGATCGCAAGCATGAAGAATAAGAAGCTACATAGATTGATATACTTTTGCCAAAATCAAAACCTATCTTATGTGGTGTTATTTATAGACCTCCTTTGCAACAAAACTTTTATACAATTTTAGACTCTTTATGCTCGTCAAGAAGTGACTTTTTACAATGTGTATCTATAATTTTAGGAGATTTTAATACAGATGTGTCTTAAATTAAGTCTTATCCCCTTTTGCAATGTTTAAAGTAATTTATTAAATTAAATATGTGCCATAACAATCAATTGATCTTAGACCCTACTAGAGTTATAACTACAAGTTAAATATTATTGTCTGTTGGTAATTACCGGCCTGTATCCATTTTAAATGTTGTATCTAGAATCCTTGAAAAGTTTGTTTATGACCAGGTTGAAAATTATTTTAAAGATGTAGATCTGTGGTATAAAATTCAATCAGATGTTTAAGGAGTGGTTTTCTTACTAAACCTTACTATTTTATCAGGTAGAACAAATAAAGGTAATGTTGAGGGTAGGGTGCTTTTTTGGATTTAGAAAGCTTTTTGACGAGTCGCCCTTCATTTTTTTAATAAACAAAGCACAGTTCAGTAATGACGTTTTAAAATTTGGGTTCAAATCATAAAAAAATAGATAGAAGCAGTTTGTAAGTCTTGGTACTTTTTTTTCCCAAATTTCCAAAAAAAACATCGGGTGTTCCTCGGGGTCGGGCATTACCCCTTCTTTTTAATTTATTAAATTAAAATGTAGCTGTGGTCGACCCTTTATATAGAGTCTAAAACATATGTGTACATGAACACTTGAATACACAAGGGATTTATTTTAAATGTTAAGGGATAAGCATGTTTAATTTAGTTGTAATTTCGAGATTACATTCCTTTTTTCACATACAAGAGTGTCCCTTCTCAAGACGAATGACTGGTCAAGAATTTCCCACAATCATAAGATTTTGAGACTACCAGCCTGTCATGAGATGCATCGTAAGACTTAACTTGTTTGCTTTGGCCAAACCCTTGACAACAAATAGCGCATACATGTTTCTTAAGTCCGGTTGCTACATACGGTGTATGTTTAATCAATATTTAGATTTATATTTGTTTCCACATTGGCTACACGTTAATTTGGATTGTGTCTTTTTTGTTTGGCTGGTCGAAGGTTCTTCTTGGACACCTGGTCCATTGTTTCACAGGACAGATCCAGCTGAAATTATTTAAGATTACAGTTGTTATAATGAACACTCAAGCTTCTGAAACTGTATTTACAAACATTACATCGTTAATGTTTCATCCGGGAAAACGACAGTTACCTTAATTACTTTACTTAATGGAAAATTACAATTAAGGTTTAAAATGCAACATTATGATAATCATTTGTTCTGAGCAATCTATGAATATGCATGTCAGTTACTTTAAATTGGCAAAACAAGATAGTTTATTTGAATCAGTCTTTCATACAATAAGTATAGCATTTCATACAATAATTATAGCAATAAAAGAATAAAATTAAAAATATTACCTATTAGACATATCCCTTAAAAATTTGTATAAAAACGATAATCTTTGATTCATCATGAGTGTATGCTTTACAATAAGATGTTGAGATAAAAATGTTAGATCGAAAAAATGGGTCTTTAAAATGAATAAATATATAGGCGTTTACATCATATTATAAAGCATAAATAATTAGTTGATTTCTAACTTTGAGATTGTAAATGTTCTGTCAAATTCAAATCGTTCATTTCAACTATTCTCAAGTGTCTAAATTTCAAGTAGCTAATGCACGGCGGCTAACACGGAAGACATGTGCTAATGCCGTTTTGCAGAAAATGGCACTCGTACATAATATTTTCAGTGTCTGATCAATTATCAAACTCCTGTCTTGTGTGTAGGTAAGTTAACACATCTCCGCATTCGGACCTTTTCCATTCAACAAGTTAGCCAGAAGATAACAGTAATAAGTGGTGCCAAATCGTCTAAATTAGTATGCAACTCGTGAAAATGTCTCATTAATACCGATGGGAGTTTATGGTTATGAGGATGTGACAATAACAAATAAACGTAGTTATATCAGACTCAAAAACAATTATAAATACAAGTTAAATTGTTAACCATATTAAAAAGATTAAAAGACGGATTTTGCTACAGCCAATGCGTTTTGGGCTAGATATCTTGTTAAATATCACCGTCGTCCACACATATCAACTAATAGCTAATTAGAATATTTATGTGTTCATCGGGACTATTCGCCGAGCCATTATACGGAAGTTACATTGATGACCATAGATTTCCAAGAATTTGAAAGATAAAGACATCTTGCCTTTAGCGCGGACTTAGCTCCCACGACTTTTGAGTTTGTTTCGCGATTAAATTCGGATTTACACGGACGACTGTTCGAATCTGTGCTTGAAATACAAAACAAAACATTACTGAAACAATATGAAAATTATTGGTAATCTACCATACCTTGAATTAACTGGCATTAGCAACGCATAGAGTGTGGTGAGAAATGTTTTGAGAAGATGTTACAGTTGTAAAGTAAGCGACGTCGTTTTGACGTTATAAGGTGCTTCACGTATTGTTCCGTTTTTCTTAACGACATACGTTTTTATTTTAGCTTATTTTTTCTGATTTTCTGATGCTTTGTTTACATGGGTATGTTTTGTTTTTTATCCCCTAATCAATTCGGGTGCTTAACAAATGAATTAAATCTTACACTAATAAAGATCAAAAATTGTGACAAATTTTTCTTTAACTTTTTGCAACCCACAGACAAAAGACAAAAACATAATATTCCCTTTTCTCTTCGTATACAATATTTGGTTTTTCCTTTTCTGCTGAGTACATCAAACTTCCAAAGTAATTATTGCATGATTTTTTTATGAGATAAACAATATCTTCCTAGTTTGAAGAACATTCCAATCTTATCTTATATGTTTATAATTTTTACAACTATGGCCTTAAAAATATGTTTTAACCTTTTATCAAATTTCCTACTTTCGTTTATGCTTAAAATTGGCAAATATTTCGTTTGTGAACTTTCTAAACATTTAAACGTTTCAAGAATGTGTAAACTGCTATTCATATAAAATAACATAATTACATTTTATTACATGAATGAAACAACTTGATTAAACATTTTTAAACTTATTTGATTTTGAAAAAATAATTAACAAAATAAAATACCCCACTCTTTTTCTAACATATTAAAAAACGGTCAAAAAAAAAAAAATTTTCTTTATAAATTTGGTAATTGAAAATTCCAATCAACCATACCCCCCTTTTGAAACCAAAATTTAAACTTTAAAAAGCTAAGTTTAAAAGAATTTTTATGTTAAGCGTGACACTGTTTTAAATTTTCTTCCTCTTTACGATTTTAAAAAACCGCCCGGAATCGATAACGAAACTAGGACAAAGTTGGCGATACGATATAAGTTTACTTTAAGCGTTATATTAAATAGGGTGTGAATTTTTTCTTAATTAATATAGAGCGATTGGTATTTTGAAGATATAACTGAACTTTTTATTTCAATTTTGATCTGATTTACATATTCTTTTATTTTGAATATAAGGATACAAATTTTAATTCTCCGTATCCTTTGTTGCACAAGTAATTAATCACATTGACATTTTCTATTTTACAGACGTAGACAAAAGTCATTAGAAATGGTGTCGACAAACGAAGATATTGTTGGAATCAAGACAAGTTTGATGTATCCACGAGAAGAAGAAACACGTGATTCAAAGAGATATGTTGCTTTTAATTACCAGAAAAAAGATTACAAATTCCATCCTCTAGAGATAAATTTCGCCCAGTCTATATTAAGCTCAAGCAGAACGATTAATTACATGGACCTCTTCCAATGTTCTCAAGATAAAACTGATTATGGATCAGGATCAGATTCTGCCGAGGAAGAATGGAGTCCATATAGCTCTACAGATAACCTAATGTATGAAGAAATGGCACCTTCTGGAAAAACAAACAAAAATAGTTCAAGACAACAACGGCTTCAAAGGTCTTCTTGTCAAATTGACGAACAACTTGTAGAACAAAGTGCTTTGTTTTTTGAAAAAGACTGTGTAGTGCAGCATATGACCGGACCAAATGTACAAGAAGACAATACAACAGCACGTGGGACTCTTGCATGATCAGGAAAAGGATATAATTCGATATTATTACCAATGCTTGAAGTCCTATCAGTTAAAAATGTAGTGATGCCTGAGAATTACTATACGCGGTTGGCTACCTTTCGTGAAAATAAGGTATGCTGGCCACATGATAATCCTTCTGCAGAAGACATGACCATTGCTGGATTTATTTTCAGAGGTATGTACATCATTATATTTTAGTAATTTTATAAGATTGTTTTTCATTAATTGAAAGCAAATGTAACAATTAAAAGGCCTAAAGTAGATCCGGTTTAAAGTTTAGCGTGGTACGTGATTCACATACAAAAACTGATACGTTTTTATAAAACAAATTACACGTTGGAAAATCTTTTATTACCGTCTTACTTATGAGTACTAAACAACTAGCAACAATTAATAGCGTCAATCAGTTGCTGGTACGTTTTTATAAATTGGTGGAAGTGTGCTTTAAATGATTTTTTCCAAATTGTCCAACAATAGCTTTATTGATTTCATTGTATAAGTAAAGTTGAAAGTAATATAAACATTACCGATTCTTTATGTGTATTAGATTCAGAGCAGAAAGGAATAAACTTTCATACTTTAATATGTTAAATACTTATAGTCTGTATAACATGCTAGATATAGGGGTTGAAGCGAAGGTTGTTCAGTGTTTTATTATTACTTTTATATTGTCAACAACAAGCACCCGCAACACTTCTTCTTTAAAAATGAGTGTAGATATTTTAATCGACATACAACTGCTAGTAGGTAAACAAAATTATATCATGATACGTGAGACGTAAGAACAAAGCTATAGTTTTCAGAAAAACATTTCCAATATTATTTTTTGATGAAACCAGTTGTAAGTATAACGTTGTCAATTCAGGCGTGTTTACGACAGTCTGTGATAAGGTCGAGTGTGACAAATGTGGAGGGACACTCTATGGATTTGAGGAAGGAGACGATCCCATTGCAGAACATGAAAGATTATATCCGCAGTGTAAATGAAGTAAGCAATAAACTGATGTTTTATTACTTTATAAGCGTCGAAGTGCTAGATCCGATTAGACTAGTGGTTTGGTTTCAACATTTCATATTGATGTAGATATGCATTTTAATGCACTTTTAGTAAAGGTACATGAACATTTATATACAAATAGACTTCGATTTCAAATAAACCTTACATAACTAAGAATATTATGATGCCTTTTACTTTTTACATACATTACAGACAGAAAGTTAAACGTTTTAAGTTTTACTTTTAGAGTGCCTATGTGATACATTCTATAAGATTGATTTTCAAACGGAATCGCAACATACTAATCAGAACACATTACAAGAAATATATGACTTTTCTTTTCAGAGATATAACATTCAGAAGACCATCAGAGAACTTTAGGCTTTAATTCACATAGGAAATTATGACAGGACTATTTTCTTTTTCCTTATGGGGGCAATGGCTTTTTGATTTAATTTCAACTCCTTCTAAAATACAAAAGTTTAAGAATACCTTATACAGCACGCGTTAGTTGAAAATCACCTGCTTAGGAGATCATATATTGAAGGAACAAATAACCTTAAATCTATGAATGAAGTGAACTAAGATAGCAACTGATTGTTATTGTATTTTCGATTTATTTCCAACACAATGCAAACATTGACAGGTCCCAGTTGAAAGTGTATTACAGTAACAAAGTGGCGAAGCTCTACAAATGCTAAAGTGTTCAATCGTTGTGAAGACTGACTATGAATAAACAACACTATATATATAGAAACAGTGTTATAATTTCAAGAAGTAGCATAGAATCGCTCGATTCCAACAATATGCCTAAAATTACCTTCTTCACTTGACTCCGAAATTCACATTTTTTGGTGACTGACAAACATACTGATACGTTTAAAAGAATAGGAATTACATTAAAAAAATGTTTATACTGAGTACTTTTAAATATTGTATTATGAGAACGTTAATAATGGCCAAAGCATAAATGTATATAGCTATGTAAACAATTTTTGTACAATTATCTACTTATCTTTTCAATGCCTGGCACTTTCCTTATCAGTACGTGTTAAGTATCAATAACTGAATTAGATCTTTAAATTTCTTTAATGCTATTTTCAATATGTCGTGTCAATTCAATGATACAAAGTTCAGGATGGATTTAGTTGACATTTTGATTCTACTTAATTCCTTTCTATTATGTTCTATATTGTGACAAAGTTTTGCCATATGGTAGGTTTGTGAAAATATCATACGTTATAAACAATACTATTCAGGTTTTAACCAACTCGATGGTCCCGCAGCTGCTTCATGTACGAAAACTATGAAAAAGCAAGATAATACTCTTAAATATTAAGCATTTGGGATTATTTTTGTTTTAGATTGCTTTGTTTGCTTTTTCGAGGAGTTAATAATATTTGTGATATCAAAACAAATCCTTTCGAGAACCAATAACATTGTATTACAGTCGACTCTCGTTATCTCGAAGTCATCGGGACCGTCCAAAAAATATCGAGATAACGAAATGTCGAGATAAACATATTAGGGTTTGAATAAGGCAGAAACTAATTTTTACAAAAGACATGTGCATACCTTATGTCAAATAAACTATGGTATCCCCATGTCTTGTTTTCATAGGACTAGTCACTTTTTAACAAAGTAACATTAGCGGATGTTTACCAGCAGAAATACGGGTTTCTGTGATAAAAACACACAGTGATGTTTACTCAGTAAAACACCAATATAGTGAAAACATTGTTTTCAGGGTGGTTGATCCGGATATCCTCCCGGGTTATTTATCGGGTCTTTCTCGAGATTGTTCGACAACAATATTGCAACGATAGCGTTTCTATACTTTCACTGTTTCATTTACATTTAAAGTCATAATGAATTGATACAGTGTTCGAATATTTATAAAGAACGTTAAATTCACTCATTTCGGACATAAGTCAATCAACACGCTAAATAGATTAACTTTTGTAAAAACAGCTAAACATGTTACAAACATAATCATCATTATGACACGCGCTGTTGAGCAATTATCGTCTAGTTTGTGTTTTTCACAGGTTTGAAGGGAACAGACGAAAGAAAATATTAGTCAAGATAAACAAAGGATAATAGTGTGAAAATAACTGTTGGTACTGAAATTGTACATCGAGATACTGAAAATATCGAAGTAAAAATATCGAGATAAAAAATATTTCCAATATAGATATAGAAGTAAGAAAATCGGGACTTTCATCGAGATAACGAAAAATCGAGAAAAGCGATGTCGAGGTAACGATAGTTGACTGTATAATAATGGCGTATTTTACCTTAATGTAGAACCATAGCATATAATTATTTTATGGTTACAGATTGCGACAGTCTGGCTTACTTTTTATGTCAATTTAAACCTAACGAAAGAGTAAATGAATTTAGAAAACAATTTTACATTGATGCTAAAACAAAAATTATTATATGGTTATGATTGCGACAATGACATGATAATGCTATTTTTCAAATCAGATTTAAAATTCAATGAAGAAGGAAGTATCCTAGCATGTGCATGTCAAAACAACTAACGGGATCACGTTACTATATTCCGATGATCTCTTAAATCTCTTTGTTTTTATTGTATACAAATTGTATAATTAGTTGCATAAAATGTATCAATGGATTTCACAATGTATTATTTGAAAACAAATATATTATTTGATATCCCGCTTGTCCATATGTGCAGAATATTGTTACATGTATCATGCGTAGAAAAACGAGACTAAAGTACTGTTTGGGTAACTTTCTGTGTAGTACGGGAAAGAGAATGCAGAACTAACCGTTTACATTTTAATTCTATTTTAATTCTATTATAATAATAAGTGTACAACAATCTACTCTGCTAAATTCCGAACTCCCCTGGTCAACTAGCTGTGTCAAGCTTTTTATACAATAATTATGTCAACATAGTTTTTTCATCATAATTGATGTACATGTACGTACTTGGAGTTATATATAGAACTGTTATCAATCATCCTTGACATATTTCAACCACCCAATGGGCATTTTGCACCAATATTGTAAAATAACATAATTACATAAATCATGTAATGTTTAATGTTCTTATTATGTAGTAAATACAAGTGTACATGTATATGCTCCAAAACTGTGTTGGTCATTCATTTGAATTATATAAACTATGTATGACTAATTGTACTAAAAGTGCATAATACAACACTTAACAATTTTGTAAACAATCTGATTGTTTAAATGAAATAAATTTATAATAAATCATTACTGTACTTTTACCCTTTTATTTACCCTTTTTATCGAATTTTAATGCAATTTTCAAAGAGAAGTTTGTCGTTACTTCCTGTTTATCGAAAATAAACAATGAGTGTGAAAGGAATGTAAAATAAACTGTTATCGGTTTGCAAACAAAAGCTACAAAAATCATAGAAAAGACAAAACATTTATTGAGACTTGCCCTAAAAATGACTATCCGGTCAAAGTTCCCTCTGAGTGGTTTAAAGATCCACAGTTGATCAAAAATAATCAAGCTGGACATTATTTGAGATTTCAACGATAAAACATGTGATATTCTATTCTTTCCGTATACTTTGAAACAAAAACAAATATTCGTAGATTTATTTAGATAGATTTGCCCTTATCGTTGACAAAGAAAGAGATAAAACTCATGTCAATAAGTACTCCCATGAGACGGAATTCCATGTTATTTTGAAATGCACGTTTATGCAAACCAGGAGATACTAATTAAAGCTCTGATAAAGTAGAAAAGTAAACATTACATTTGTATCAAAACATAGTGTTTAAAAGAAAGAAATATAAATATTCTTGTTTCATTCGTTTGTCATCAAAACATGAAAATTTAAAACTAAATCTGATTTTAAAACTTGATTATGTAGCAACTCCCTCCTTGCGCCACTGCCCTCAAACTAATGAACAAAAAACATTGATTTCTTCATGTAAATGAGATCTATAACTTGATTTACATGTATAGTAATTAAAGTGTAACAACTGGTAAAATCACCGTAAGAATAAATCCTACAATTAATGATCTGTGTTTTGAACATATACTGTATTTTTTTGCCATTTATAAAAAATAAACGTTTATTTGGATGACTTAAAAATAAAAGATAAAGAAAGATGTATGCCGCCAAAAAGATATATTACTCACAAAATATATATAATTGATATAATTCACCTAAATATATATAATTGATATAATTCACAAAAATAGATACAAGAGGGCCATCATGGCCCTAGATCGCTCCCCTCACCCTTCAACCGTATCCAAACAATGTCTTAGACAAGCAATCTGGCCATGTTTGATGGCAATTGTGTCAAAAATAGGACCTCTAGTGTGTTAAAAAGGTTTTGACATATTTGGCCAGTGTGACCTAGTTTTTTTTACCGGGGATGACCTTTATTTAAACTCGACCTAGAAGTCATCAAAACAACCTTCCTGACCGGTTTCTAGGAAATTTGGATCAAAACTGCAGCCACTAGAGTGTTAACAAGCTTTTTCTGTTTTTAGGTCCTGTGACCTAGTTTTTGACCCATCTTCAAAACTGACCTAGAAATCATCAAAACAACCTTCTTGATAAATTTCCAGAATATTTGGATAAAAACTGCAGCCACTAGAGTGTTAACAAGCTTTTTCTATTTTTAGCTCATGTGACATAGTTTGTGACCGGAGTTGACCCATCTTCAAATGTCCTAAAAATCATCAAAACAACCGTCTTCACAAATTTCCAGAATATTTGGATAAAAACTGCAGCCATAACAGTGTTATCAAGCTTTTTCTTTTTTTAGCTCCTGTGACCTAGTTTTGACCGGAGATGACCTATATTTGAACTTCACCTAGAAATAATCAAACAACCTTTCTGACCGATTTCCAGGATATTTGGATTAAAACTTCAGATGACCCATCTTCGAACTTGACCTAGAAACCATCAACACAACATTCTTGATAAATCTCCAGAAATTTTTAATCGAAACTGCAGCCACTAGAGTGTTAACAAGATTTTTCAATTTTTAGCTGCTGTGACCTAGATTTTGACCGGACATAACCCATCTTCGAACTTGACCTAGAAATCATCAAAACAACCTTGTTGATACATTTCCAGAATATTTGGATAAAAAATGCAGCCACTAGAGTGTTAACAAGATTTTTCAATTTTTAACTTCTGTGACCTAATTGTTGGCACGAGATAACTCATCTTCGAGCTTGACCTAGAAATTATCAAAACAATTTTTAAAAAAATTCCAGAATATATGGATCAAAAATGCAGCCACTAGAGTGTTATCAAGTTTTTTTTTTTCATTTTTACATTCTGTGACCTAGTTTTTGACCAGATATAACCAATCTTCGAACTTGACCTAGAAATTATCAAAGCAACCTTCTAGATAATTTTCCAGAATATTTTGATCAAAACTGTAGCCACTAGAGTGTTAACAAGATTTTTCAATTTTTAGCTGCTGTGGCCTAGTTTTTGACCCGAGAAAACCCATATTCGAACATAACCTAGAAATCATGAACAATTTTTAAAACAAGTTTCCAGATTATTTGGATTAAAATTGTAGCCACTAGAGTGTTAACAAGCTCTATTTGTATTTTTAGCTCCTGTGACCTAGTTTATGACCAGAGATGACCCATCTTCGAACCTGACCTAGAAATCATCAAAAAACCCTTTCTGACAAATTTCCGGAATATTTGGATCAACACTGCAGCCACTAGAGTGTTAACAAGCTTTTTTCTATTTCTAGCTCCTGTGACCTAGTTTTTGACCGAGATGATCCATCTTCGGACTTGGCATAGAAATCATCAAAACAATCTTTCTGACAAATTTCCAAAATATTTGGATCAAAACTGCAGCCGCTAGAGTGTTAACAAGCTTTTTTCTATTTTAGCTCATGTGACCTAGCTTTTGACCCGAGATAAACCATTCTCGAACTCAATCTGTATTTCATTTAGACAAACTTTCTGACAAAGTTTGATGATGATCCAATCAAAACTGTGACTGCTAGACTGTTGACAACCAAATTGTTGACGACGAACGACGCACGACGACGGACGCCGGACATAGCCCCATCACTATACCTCACCTTGACCACTTCGTGGTCAGGTGAGCTAATAATTTACCAAAAAAGATATAATTCACCAAAAAATTATCATTCACTAACATATTTAAGCGATTACAAGTTATGGTTTATTTGACAATCAAGGAAAACTATCGTACTACGAGTATCAAACCAAACAATACACGCTTGCAATATTTATAGTTTTTAAACGAATGAATAAGTTAAACAACTACAGTCTTACAATTTATTATTGATTGTGTATAACTGAACGCTTCAACGGAAAGGGGTAAATATCGATTAAATACGCATGCATAGTGAACAAAATGGCGGCTTTTCAGGTAAGATTAAAATGCAATTCATATACTTTATTTTAAACTTAAAAAATTAAAAAAAAAACAGTTTTATTTTGGATTATTTTCCGTTATGTGTTCACTAGCTCGTAACATGTCATTATGACGGTTCAGTCGCAACTGATTATCGCAATATTGCATTTATAAACATTAAAATATGTGATATACACATAAATGATGTTGTACTATAATATTGATTAATAATAATGATAATTTTAAAGATTGTGCAAAAGAAACAAGCAGGTTTGTTTTTACCAGAACTGTATTAATGTCAAAAATCAAATATAACTCGCCTGCAATTCTTAACCCTTTCGCTGCCAGAGGGATTATTGTTTTATTAATCACCTATTTGCCAGAGGGTTTTTTTAGAAATTACTATATTATTAATTAATATAATTATTATTATTATTTGTTATTAGTATTATAATAATTATATATGTTTCCAAGTATGCTAGTATAATAATAATTATTGTCGATGGTATAATTTTCTTTATATTTATTATTATTTTTATTACTTTTATTAATTTATTATTATTATTATGATTATTATAGAAACGGCAAAAGCCGTCCATATGGCAAATACGCCAAAAATAATGACATTGAAAGGGTTAATAGTTGAATTTATAATATGAAAAAGAGCCGTAAAAATACGTTTGTTGTATCGTTCCAAATTTGGTCAAAATGAAGGGTATTTTGTTACTATTGCAACGACAAATAATGCAAACGTCCGATGAATGTGGCATAAGGAAGATACGATTGCGTGCAGAAAACTTGTCGCATGATTGTCACAGTGTTTGGGTAAATAAATATCCAAAATTGGTAAACTGACAATCGCAATGAGATGTAACTATGATTTGTTTTCATGTTAATGCCATCGTAAGTAAACAAACATAGATGAATAAGTGTGGATTCTGTAAATAGTTATAATTTATCATAGCATCTGGCGACCATGTTATTATTTCACTTAATGTGTTCAACTAAATTAGTTATATAATCAGATGATTATAATATTCTTTTTATCACATCCCCACGATTTGTAGTAAAACAAACATGTTTTATAGAAGAGTATGAGACGTAAGAAGACCCCCATGAACCACTTAACTGTTAATAAAATGTCCCCTTTAGCATTTTTTTATTTCAATGAAATCCATTTATTGGTTTAGCTGGCAAAAGCTCAAAGAACAACTAACGTAGATTAATAGCTACATATTTGAATGTCCTACAATATTTAACGAGCAGAACAAACAATAATATCAGGTTAATTCAATGTAAGATTATAGACGCTCGTACAAGCTTGCTTCGTGATAATAATAAGCTATTCAATCAAATGATACACAAACACCCGTTACAATAGGAGTTTGTTGTGTAGACGGCTGTTTATTAATCATAACACGGACGGTTGTTTGCTGAAGAAAATGAACGTGTCATGGTCGTCTGCAGCGTTTAATGTTAGGACGTTATGTGCGGTAACTGGTATATTAACATATCGGTATTTTGTACCTTAAACCATTTTAACTTAGCTCATGAAGGCTAGTAAGATTTGCATTCATGATAATTAAATCTCGTACTTGTAATATGAATTGAATTGGCACAATAGAAATAATAGTAACAATACTGCCGCCTGTAACGTATATTTCGTATCTATACACATTCATAAAATTCCAAATCATTGCAAGTTCATTCACACAAATCTAGACTCCTTCTAGTTTTTAAATTGTCGCTGTCGCCCAGGGTTTGTTTATTCTACAGAACCACTGTGCAACGTATAGTTAGTTATTCGTTTTACAAGTATGTTTAAATCTACAGATATTTCAAATAAAAATAGGATTAGACTTACTTACGATGCATATCCATTTCGGTACCCGCTTTGCGAAATCTAATCAAACGGTACCCTCTTTGCACATGCACAGATCATTCCCTGCTCAAAAAACAAACAAAGATGGATAACAATTAAGTGAAATTTCATTGTAATAAGAAAAGGAGGTATGACACGTGGAAAAGATGTACACCACGATAATGATCTTGAAAAACAAACACTCTCCTCGACATATTTAAATGAGGTTTTAAATAATCTACAATAATGTCTCAATATTCCGTTAATATCGTTTGATTTGATTTTCTATAAAATACGTAATTTACTTACAGTTTGGCTCGTTAGAAATTGCTCGATACTTCGATATGTTTCACAATTACTGCGTTTTTTCACATTCCTACATACTTGATGTGCACTGTGCGTCCGAGATCTTGATTTGTTCTTAATATCAAAAAGAATTACGCAGCCATCTAATAGGGCTGGGGCGAGTATCCGAGTACTCGGATAATCACGAATCAAAGTGAAAAATCGAGTTTGAATATTCGTAAGCCCAGAGATCGTGGACCGTGATCTAATTTTTTTATATACATTCACTGTTTCTCACACTCTTAAAATCGAGAAAAATACGATTTGAGTTTGAATTATATGAAGTTTACCTAAATACAATTAGCCGGTTAAAGACCATGTACCATGATGTTGAGCTAGGAAGTAATTGGTTTTAAAAAACAAAACAAAAATACTCATCCAAAGAATAAAAACATAAACCTAGTTTATATTTATATATTTAATGTTTAGTATTGTTGTTTTTGTTTTTTAATAAACATGTTTTTATAACTAATGTACATGTTTTTATGGGTTTCTCGATAACAAAAGATTTGTGGTTCGATTTGTAAATCGTAAATGCTGAATCGTGGTTCGGATCGGATCATCACTTATCCGACGATCCATACCCCTACCATCTAAAGGAAACCTTCTTACATCCTTGTCTATACACAAACTAAGATTTGTCATTTCTCATAATGTTGTTTAATCTCATTTGGATATTTATAAAATCATATGTAAAACTTTCTGTAGATAACTTAAACAAATCTCGTTTCTAACAATGGTGTAAGCGGTTGCGTCCCTCAAGAGTCAGACATGACTGTAAGAAAATATCACTTCTCCATATATTAATTCAAAAGTATTTTATATTGTTTCAAATCTATTGTTTTTACACTATTTGAACAAAACTTTATTGAATATAAAAATATATATGGGATTTTATCTTTATTCGCTTATATGTTCATAATTATTTAATAACGAACGAAAATTGTGTTTTATTTACAATTTCAGATCAAATACAAGAGAAAAAGAAATCTACAAAAAAGCCTTTATATTAGGTCAAAGAATGCTTTCGGTGCACACTTTTTTGAACCCAAAGGTACTGTATATTAAGTGGATATTTATGCGTCACAAACATTTTGCAAATGTCAAAAAGTGGACTTTTTGCGTGCGGAAATATTTGTGGAAATATGATTTCCTGAAAATGATAGTAAAACTGTTTGTGATATCATTAATTAAGCAGGTTCATAACATAACTTTTATTCGACATTAAAATTATAACAACAAATAATAATCGATTTAGATCTACATTAATAGTGCAAAAGTGAGACACGTGATTTCTAAACCTAGAAATATATGTATGTATGTATGTATGTATGTATGTATGTATGTATGTATGTATGTATGTATGTATGTATGTATGTATGTATGTATGTATGTATGTATGTATGTATGTATGTATGTATGTATGTATGTATGTATGTATGTATGTATGTATGTATGTAGGGAAGTTCTATACATGACGAATGCCAATCACATTAAAATAAAATATGTATTTGATAACAATTATATGTAGATAACAAAATCAGTGTGCATAATAATCAGAAATGTATTGGCGGGGCGAGAACTCTGCTAGGTGTGAATAGGTTATTTTGTGCAAATTGTTTACCTTCCCTTGCAAAAATTGTTATCCCACTTTTTACACAATTGAGTATTAAACTGTCAATGTGTCAAACGTGTGCCAAATTAGAAACGCTAAATATTGTTATTTGCAGCTATAAACATTACTTTATATATACTATATCTAAAGCCATACAGAGCTTATTTAAGGACTTTAATTGATACAATTCATATGATTTGATTTATTTTGGAAGAGCATGATACCTTGACGAAAACAGTTCGAAAGTCAAGGTCTATTAAGATATGAAACATTGGTACCGTATCTCGAGATAATTGATTAATCTATGTCATCCTTTCAAAGATTTCGAAACTAAAAACCGACTATATAGATCTTTGGTGCTATGGTGATTCACCATTTGACTATATTTTAGCTATTTATTGCTTAGATGACAAATATTTCACTACATAATATTTAATTAAGTCACAAACAAAATATGTATGTTTAAATAGTTCAGAAAATTATAGGCATGTAGCAAACAATTACAGTGTACAACATAACACAAATTATACAAAGCATGTTAGTATAATGAATATGTTTAATAATATATTAAATGCTCTGAAGACGGTCTTTAAATGCACAAAATAAAACTTTGACATTTGTTTTTATTGTATTTACTTTAAGACTCTATGTGTTACAGAATGTTCCTAGGTCATTAAACATAGATTATAGCGCTTCTGGAGTATAGGCTGTTGTCGTCTGAAAACAGAAGCATGCGCAATGTTCAATCACCAAAGTTAATTATACCCGCAATATAAGCATAGATATTATTCATAATATCGTTTATGAAAAATAAGAATATTACATTTGGACTCGGGTCTCCCTGTTTCACAAAAATTTTGTGGAATTTGTTTATTATATTAAATTACGTCGTTAATATAACTTTACATGCTTTTAATTGCATTTTCGAATTTTGAGCTAACATTTTCTTGTAAAAGTTGATTAAAATGTACGCACGTTCTTATTTGATGAAGCATTTTTCGAAATCTACAACAGCAACATTTAAGTTCTTTTTAAGACATCGCTTTTACTATATTTGAGAGTAAATAAACTGCAATCTATTCTTTATTTATTCTTCCGGAACTCACACTGATGGTCCGTTATTTTTTATGTTTTAAAGACCATATAGTGAGACGAGTTAGTAGAGCTTGTGAATAGATTTTTGCTATGATATTTATCAATTTTTTCCTGAATCTTTCTTGATGACTTTACCACTTGTTTGTTTTTTTTAATTTTATTGTATTGTATTATTCTTTAAAGATATGTTATTTTCATGTAATTGCTGAATATTTTTATGTTTTATAAATTAAAGTATTTTTTGCTCTTTTATCCACTTTCTGTGCTTCATAACACTCTTGATTAAACCATGTTTTTTTAACATGTACTTTTTTGACTCGGTTACTTTCGGTTTTACTACTTTTTCCGAATGCGGATGTTGATATCTCTTTAAATATATCAATGAACACATTTGATATCACATTCATATCTTCATTTTGATCAATTTTAAGTTCAAGCTTATTTATATCATTTTGCTTTGATTTGGATTCTTTTGAAAATGTGTGATTTTAATTTCATCTTTTCTGATAATATTTTTAGTCAAGTTCATATTTACCTGATTTTGGTTTTTGTTTAATGTTAAGAATATGCCTTAATTGCAACTTATTCTTTTCAGTGGTTTACTAATTTTATTATTTATATTATTGTTTGAAATGTACATTGTTAGTTTGATAAAGAACCTTGTCACACATTTCTTGGTCATAGTTTGAAACATTCTTTCGTTATATGAATAACATATTGTGTTTTATTGTTAAAAGGTATTTGTGATTTTATTCAGACCAAACTCAAACAATGAGAAAAATTAATCTCAGCATTTAAACTGTCAAACTTATTCATGTAAGATGCTGTATGAAAGTGTATTACACAGGATAAAAGACACTTTGCCTAAAAAGAAATGATTTGCGCGATCAAATATTTGTAAATTGTTTCAATTCGTAAAAATTGCAAACATTTCTGCGTCGAATATTAACCACTTTTACAGTATTTCAACAATTTCAAAACATATATGCCATTGTTTTTTCATAATTCAATTTGTTCGAGTCTTGAAAAAGTTACAACATTTAAATAAAACTAATATGACAGAATAAAATAATTGAAAATACGTATTTTGTGCAGATATTAGCCCAATTAGAGCGAAACAGCATTTCAAAACTTTTCACTTTTGGGTCATCTGACTATTTTGGGAAAAAACGAGGGGAGAGAATGATCTGATAATTTCCGCACAAGTTATTGGTTCCGATCATCAAAGGGGGGGGGGAGTCGTAAAGTCAGTCCTGTCGCGCTTGCAGTGAGTGGTTATCTTGTAATAGATACCCCCATCTTGCACGGAAATAAAGAAAATTCTTATGAATACACAAAACAGATTTACGGATTCTGTGGCCGCTATAATTCCCAATCTCAGTAATTTAATAACTTCGTTCCTATATATGTAACTGCGCATTGGGGTTAGTTGCACAGCATGGGGATATTTGGTTCGGATTAATTAGGAAATTCTGAACTTACATGTATTTGTCAAAAGTAGCGGTCAAAATGATTTTATTCTCTCAAAAATCCGTCATTTTTAACACTAGCAAAGCACATCAAGAATTACTTTACGCCCCATCCCACCCCTGATCAAATGATAAACAAGTCTTTAAACATATTTCAAGATAGTATTTTAAGATATTTATTCAAAATTTTAATGCCTTAAATCACTATAAACATTGCAAATTGGAAAATATATTTTCATCTCAGTTCAGGATTTAAATATATCATTTATGATAAGCTTTCAAGAAGTTTATTTTCTATTTTTGACAAGAATATACTTTGAACTACATCGAAGATGAATTCGCCAAGTCAGTGACTAAATGCTGCTGGATGAACTGATTCAGGAAAGAAGGTCATAACTCAGAGACAATTATTTGCACCAAGAAAAAAATATGAAATGACTTTTAAAGGAAAGATTTATCAGCATCAAAACTTCAAAAACGGTTTATTCCCTTCGAGTACTTCAATATATCTTTCACATTGGATGTATATTTAACAAGAAGGTTTTTAAATGGAACTGGAGAAAGTAAAAGAAACGTTATAATCATTGTACAGGAATTTAGTGTTTAACGCTGCCTTTTTTTGTGTGAAATTTTGACTTTTAGAGTCAAGTGTAAGTGTAAATTTCTGAATGTGTGCCTTAAAAGAGAAAATGTGTATTTTGTCTAAGATTTGTCTTAGTTTTGGATGTTACTTTGACATGAATCGGATATTACTTATGTGATAAAAGGACGATTGATAAGGTAAGCTCATTTTATTTCAATGAAATGTTTTTTTCCTTTAACATAATAAGCAATCTTTCACCCTCTATAATACTCTCAAGTCAAATCCTAAAGCATATTTTTATAGTAACGCGGTTATACATTACTACAAAGAATGGAAACTCTTCGTAAATGCAGATAACAGACAATAGCGAGTTATATCTTCTTTATCATTTGGTTAAACAATTTCAATATAGCATTGCCAAACAGATATAAAATATGTTTAAACATAGGGTAACTAATTTAAAATGTGTGATATTTAAAAAAAGCATGTATGACAGTTGACAATATAATTATAAAATGTATCTCAAGAAAATGTAACCGTTGTAAACTGTTAAGAACGGAAATAACCGCACATTCCTAATTTAATATGTATTTTTTTTTTTGCATTTTATTTTTATTATCATGTCTTTATGTTAAGTTTGTATTGAAGAAAATTCAGGATTTGTCTTATGCAAAATCATGTTTGCATTTAAAAATTGTTTCTAAAACTAAAATATGTGTCAGTCATTTCACAGTAAAACAATGTTGTTTTTTTTTTTTGTTCTTTTTTCAATTTTATTTAGTTCAACGTAATAAAACTAGTACTAGTATTATGTTTCATAGGTTTTTGTTACGCATTTTTAGGGAAAATGACTTTGGTATAGTGTTATGCAAAATATTCGTTAGCAAACGATAAAAAAGTGCTCAACTAAATAATGCGATTTGTTAATTATTGTTATTGATATGGATTATTAAGATAATCCTATCGAATAGATGGGTAAACAAGTAAGACTCTTCTGATTAAAAAAAAATCTTTGTTTGGAATTTGTTATTCATTTTTAGGTACATTAAAATGCAACGGTAACTGCGCTTAGGAATTTAGCATGATAACGATATTCCGTTTATTAAAATTTCAATTTAACTGCCTTTCATGACCCATGTTTTAAGGAAACTGAGTTTGATGTCTTATATTAACTGATTTCTGTTTGCAGCATAACTGAGATTTACTTAGATTAATGTGTATAAGATTTAAGAATGTTCTTCAATGAAACGACATTCGCCCTTGTATAATACAATACAATATATATATATAATAGAATGTAAACATTTAAGATAAAACAAACTGTGTATATATTGATTCATATTTTATTAGAAATATTAATTTTGTAAATATTTCGTAATCACAGTGTTATACGGGTTTCCGGTGCGCGCCACTTGTGGGGATATGCTGGATGACTGATAAATGTAAACCCAAGATTTTAATTTTGAAAAGTTCATTATTCTGTGACAGTCAAGATGGAATATCTTTATATTTCAATACATTATAAATAATTATAATAATTATTCAGTAATTGCAATATCTAAATTAACAAATACATGGGGAATTAAACAATAACTCGCTTTGCGTGTGAGAAGATACCGAGATCTTGGTCGATGATAAAAATCCGAATTAACCGATACTAATAAAATAAACTTTTACATAGCTTTGAATTGTAACTGATGATTGAATAAAATCAACTATATCAATATAAATTATGTGAAAAAATATTACTTTGGAACAATTTATTAATAACTAAAATAATAGTATTTCATTTACAAATTTATATAAATTAATACTTTGAGTTAACATTTCTTATACAGTAAAACCTTAACCTTATATATGTATATTATCCTATGACAATTTAATTTTAATTTTAAATTACTTCAACAATAAGAAATATTCCAAGATCTCAGTTATTTAAGTCACAATAATATAAAATACAATGATTATTTAATATGCAAAGTATTGAAAAATCTGCAAAACACACTTGAGAGAAACAGCTTAAGATAAAATAAAACATATTTCTTACAGAGAAACATTGAATGGAAAACAGTAGATATAGAAAAATAAGTAACCCAACATACCTGATAAAATATACATACAAGAAAGTGATGCAAATGTAATCATAAAGGAAGATATTGAGATATTTGAAAAGGGAAAGGAAGTAAAACAATCTGATAGTCAAAAGATATGTGATGGCAGAACTGATAATTATTACCTCAAGGCCTATAATCACTTGATCATATAAAAAGTATTATCACCTGGAACCATAAACATCCCTTTATATATACCTTTAAGCAGGGTATTTGCAGGGTATATTAATTTTGCGTTTTAATCTGTAAATTAAATCTTAGTTATAATTTAAGCTTGACACATCTAATATGAAATGTAACAATAGTTGAAATAAAAATAATCAAGTACACAATTAAATGAATAAGAAAAAAACTTAAATAAGAAAGAGAAGTTTATATTTACAAATAAATTATACATTAAAGTATATGTGACTTACTGTTTAAGACTTTCAAAAGAAAAAATATACAAGATAGATTTAGATAATAACAACAGTGTGTTTAAAATAATTCGCTTTTTAAAATGAATAAAAAAAGAAAGAAAAAACAACAACAAAATAAATAAAGGAACGAAATAGAAATTTAAAAGAATAGAAAATAATCAAACAAAAGACAAATTAAATAAAAAGGACGGACAACAATAACAACGTCATCGTAATAAATTGGCAGAGCGTAGGGTTTGAACCTATGAGTTCAAATCATCAAAACTTACAGTGACGTTGATTTACCACTTGAGCCATTACGATGGTACACATTTCTCTTTGAATAAAACTTCATGTATATTATACAATTGTAAACACTTCAAATCTTGAATATACGTAACCGCGCATTGTGGGTTATAGTGGCAGTGCATTGGGATATTTGGTTTGGATTAAATATGAAATTCTGAACGTACATGTATTTGTCAAAAGTATCCGTCAAAATAAAAAATAAATTTCCCAAAGATCCGACATTTTAAACACAAGCAAAGCACACCAGGAATTATTTTACGGTCCCTTTTATCAAATAATATACAAATCTTTTAAGATATTTTAAGACAATATTTCAAGAAATGTATTCAAAATTTAAATGCCTTAAATAACTATAAACATTGTATTTGGGAAAATATCTTTTCATCTTAGTTAAAGAAATAAATATACCATTTATGATTACCTTTCAAAAAAATTATTTTCTATTTAGGACGAGAAAAGAGAAGAGAAAATAAGAAGCCGAATTCGCCAGGTCAGTAACTTCATTCTGCTACATAAACTGATTCAGGAAAATATGGTTATAACTCGGAGACAATGATTTGCACGAAGAAAAAATATGAAATGACTTATAAAGGAAGGATTAATCAGCAACAACATTTTAAAACGGCTTATTTCCTTCGAGTACATCAACATATCTTTAACAAAAAGTCTTAAAATGGATCTGGGAAAAGTAAAAAACATACAAAAAAAAACGTGATAATCATTTTAGGGGAGTTAAGTGTTTACAGTTGTGTTTTTTTCTGTGAAATTTTGACTTTTAGAGTCAAGTGTTAATGTTAAGTTTGTGAATGTGTGCCTTAAACGAGAAAATGTGTATTTTGTCGGAGACTTGTTGTAGTTTTGGATGTTACTTTGACATGATTCGGATAATACTTATCTGATAAAAGAACGTTTAGGAAGGTAAGCTCATTTTATTTCAATGACATTTTCTTTTCTTTAACATAATTATCATTCTTTTACCCTCTATAATACTCTCAAGTCAAATCCTAAAGCCTATTTTTTATAGTAACACAGTTATAAATTACTGACGATTACCAAGCAAAGCTCACTTATAGCATTACAATCTGCTTTCCTGTAACATAATGAGCAATCTTTTACCCTCTTACATACTCTCGAGTCAAATCCTAAGCCAATTAAGGTTATGTTGTAACCCAGTTATGTATAAATTACTACAATACAATAAAATAAAAACTCTTCAATGTAAAGTTTCGACGGAACAAACAGCAAATTCTTAATTAGATATGCTGTTTCTTTTCCATGTCATTTTTTCTGTCTTAAAGTTAAGTTTTTATTCAAGAAATGTCATGATTTGTCTTACGCCAAATCATGCTGGTAATAATATAAAAATTGTCTCTTTAACTAAAATATTTGTCAGTCTTTCAACAGTAAAACAATGTTGTGTTGTTCTTTTTTCAATTCAATGAAAACATTTGTCATGTTTCATAGTGATTCTTCGGAAAAAATGAATTTGATTTGATGTATTGTAAAATATTCGTTAGAAAACGATGAGAAAAATGCTTAAATAATAATGCGATTTGATAATTATTGTAATTGATATGAATTATTAAGATAATCCAATCGAATATATGGGTAATAAAGTAAAACTCTTCTGATTTATTAAAACAATGATCTCTGTTTGGGATTTTTTTTCATTTTGAAGTATATTCAAACGCAACAGAAACCGCGCATAGGAATTAAGCATAATAATTTTTCGTATATTAAAATTTCAAATGCATTTATGGCCCATTTTCGTTAAAGAAACTGAGTCTAAACTGATTTCAGTTTGTAGACTAACTGGAATTCAATAAGATCAATGTGTAAAAGATTTCAGAATTTTCTTCAATAAACCGACATTAACCCTGATGTCACACAAACATTAATTGCATGAGATATCTTGTAGAGATAGTTTAATGCAAAATTCGAGGGATTTTCCAAAAAGCCACGAACAACAGCGTTTATATTTGACAGACTGCCAAAATTTTATACTGAAATATACATCATTTCATTGCTGAGTTTACATGCAAAACTTCAACACGACATCATTGAATGTAAATATACAGAACAAAATAAAAGACTAAAAGGTAACACAAATTCAATGCGGGTTACGCTAACAAGTCATAAATTCATTACCTTACATTTAATTTAATAGTATTATGTCAATGCTTCTTCTGTTCAAAGTATCTAGTCTATGTAGGATACACCTTTGATGTTAAGATACCTACTTACTCAAGACATATGAAATTTGTAATTTATAGTGTTCAGCATATTGAATATTTCTCATTTTGTTTTACACTTCTAAGATACTGCAGGAAGTTTGTCTGCATCCGTTGACCTTTTCAATTTTCCCCACTGTTAATGATCGCTTGACTACGGTATCCAATTTGTGTTGTTTTGTTTTTGTCACCTATTACATGATTTTAAGAAGGCATTAACACACTTACGGGCGCATATCATTCTTGCACTTTTTCTAAATTATTTAAATACTTTTCCATAAGAAAGACCACATATGTCACTCAGCACTACTAAACATCTGCTGGGCCACGTCAACATTAAATATTGCTATTTATAAGCGCTGCACATGAAATATAAGAAGCATTGTAAACGTACCTCGTTCAATTTCCTTGATATCATGCCATACATGTATAGCGTCAGAACTACGGTAACTGTCAAGATCTTAATTTAAGACATATTTTCTATGATTCTATCGTCATAGGCAACATTTTTCTACTCTGTAAGGTTTGTAAAACGACAATATGTGGTGTGAGCCGCATATGCTCATCTCAGGTCAATATTAATGTTTAAAAATCTGGAGTATGTAATGTTTCTAATTTTCATCGTTTATTGATTGAGGTCGGATAAAGGACTTAGTCAAACAAGACGTGACCAGTGATTGCATCAGAACATTTTTTATTCACACCAGCATAATTATGAGTCATAAAAGGTAATTAAATGTTATACAGCAATAAGTATTAAAACTTTGAAATATCCACATACACAGTTCCTTCTTCACCTGGGTATATTCTACGAGACCGGTTCAATTGGGGGAAAAAACAGCCTAAAAAGTAATTTATTGAGATATTCGCATCTTGGATAACTCCATATGGCTCACAAGAGAGTTTCCGATAGTATTATAATATACATAGCATGGAAAAAGTATTGCTGTCATTTACATTTGGACACCTGTTTGTTGATGTGTGTGTGTCACTGAAAAGACAGAAATAAACAGCCTGTCGGATTGTTTAAATGGAGGCATTTACACTCGATAAGCCAAAGATGTCCATAGTTGATTATTTAGCAGAATTGTGTATTGACTTTGATTTTAATTTGATTTAAAAAATATAATAACGTTGGTAGTTTAAAAACAATCATTGCATCCCAGCATTCTAATTTTCAAACAAACCACTTAGATTTAAACATAAATTTTATTCAGAATACTTAATCGTTTTTATTTATCAAAGATCATAAACATAAAATGCACAATTTAAAATTCAAGCTAAATAAACTCGTATATATTCTATTGTACTCCCATAAACATAATTTCGTTACAAATAAAATACAAGTGCCCAGCCCAAAAGGGCAAATAAAACACATTCAATATTGAATAAAAATAGATTGAGCATGGTTACATTTTAAATAGTATTACAAATGAGTAAGTAATATGTTTTTGAAATGAAAAGTGAAACTAACAAAAAGTAGGAAAAAGAGGTTATATAATAACCATACAGAACAAATGTTTTTGACGATGAGCATCATGTTTAAATTCATCATAGTTTAGATTAAATCAAACACATTATAAGTATCCAATTTGAAATATATTACAAAACTGAACGAATGGATATGCTTACGTATGGGAAATTGACCGTGATTCCTAACGGTTATGACGTCTAGTTACACTCTTTACCAAAAAACGATAAAACATATTGCTTTTAAAAAGCTAGTTGGGTTCCTTTTTAACATGTTATTATTTTTATAGGATGCCGTATTACCCCGCCAGCTATAGCTAAGTGACATACATGTACAATGCCTGGGGAAATCACTGAACATAATACGTCTTTGCTAATTTATCTTACCAAATAAATATGAAATTGTTATACATGTAAAACAGTTATAATTATAAATCTCACTCTCGATGTCGCCACAGCCATTGCTATGAATTTCTAAATTTGAATATGTTATAGCATTTATTATAAATGAAACACATTGGATTTTAATTTTATAATAAATATTATATCAAAATAGTTTTAAAAAGTCTAATTTGAATTCTATTTTCCAGTAAATATTATGTGATATGAGCAACAGCTACTGTTCGAATGGTCAACTATGTTTTAATTTGATAATTAAATAACAATACAAATTTAGCAGCATATTAATTCAGAATTTGATTTGCTAATTAAAAAATGAAAATACATCAAGAGAATGATCTTTTGTATGCCATGCACAGTAATCAGTTGCCATAAAATGTATTAACCAAAGATTCTCTTTTGAAAAATATAAAACATATAAAACGATTATGGTAGTTAAGCGAGTGTACGTATACTTTGCCACTTTTTACAAATTATTCGAGTCTATTGGTTAACGGCACACGACTAACGCATGTAAGTCACGCCGATGTGAACACGACCTTCTTAATTGAAAAGACAACCATCTGCCGACTTTGATACTTGGCCTTTAAGCGTGTTTATTCTGAATGTTAAATATGTGATAAATTGTATTTTTACTTAATATCCGCATTTCTATTGAACTCTTATTTATATTTACGTACAGATGGTTCTCATTTATGATTTAGTACGTGGAATTATTTTTACTTTTAGTAACATATTCTCTTACTGCAGCTGAAGAACAGATTATGGTTATGGTATTTTATGACTTACAAACTTTAACTGAAAAATGTGGGATCTGGAACAATAAGCAAGTGCTAGTATTCACGCGCAAAAAAACAACGCTCAATTTTGTAAAGTTCACTTAGTCAAGAACATCTGTTCGATTGCTTGTTTGCGATTTCTTTACCGTTTCCAGATGAACCAGTTAAGTTGAACATACGTACAATTCTACCATATTCAATTTTCAATTTTGCATAAAAAATCATTTTAAATAAATTTTCAAACACATCCGCTGTTTGATCAGGCATCTGTCATGTTAACTTTATGGAAATTATTTCACATTCTTAACCATTTAATGCAACATTTGCCTTTATCGTGATATTCCTTTCTTTTCTCTGTACTAATCGCAAGTGTCCCATATAGTTATAAATTCATTTGACCGATAAAAAGATGCGTAGAACATTTCTATGCAAGTTTTATGTTTTTCTTTGCGACGAACACGCCGCTCTATGCAATGAACACTGCTGTATAGCGTTAATCAAAAATGGCCGGTTAAACACCGAAACTAAAGTAGAAAGTTAAAATCGAATTCACTCAAGGTTATGTTTCAACTTATTTCTCTATCATAACAAAATCGACTTCTACAAGAGTGTCATTTCTCAAAGACAAATGACTGGTGAAGAATTTCCCACAATCATAACTTTTGAGACTGTCATGTTATAAACATTTTCAAACACAATCAACAGAAAAAAATGATGATAGAATATTGACGAAATATACAAAAGTTAATTTAAACAGATCACATTTTCACACCTACCCTGTTGGACTAATTTCTTTTTGAACCAGCGGGATACCAAATATCTCATGTGTCATGTAAAATGAATACACCAGGTGAAATATAATTTCGTCGGTGGAGTTATATAGTTTGTCTCATCTACATAATTACATTAATACAAAGAATAGTGCTGCTTCCAAATTACCGAATTTGGATTATGTTTAAATAAACAATAAACATGACAATAGCTAATTAGATTTTACAATGTAATTGGCTAAAAATAAAGGTTTTGGAAAATCTGAAGAAAAAAAATGGAAACGAAACTTGGTTAAGAATTAAAAGATATGACCTTGCATCTAAACAGTACATTTCAAACAAATTATTTTTTTGTATGACGAAAAATGCATTGTAAACATTCTGTTAAAACTGTATTATTTTATCATAGAGGTGTAATCATAGTTTGCAGATATTTTAGCTCATAATATCATACTTGTGAGTGTTTGATTGCTGATATGTAATTACATCTTCATGAAAACAACGATAGTGATTTTCATCTGCTTTAGCACTTCTTTTTTTCACAGCGTTTGATTTTAATACATTTACTTATGGAGATTTATAACATTCCACTCTGTACTTCCCACATGAATATGACTTTTCAAGTTATTTAGATGACTTTTTAGGCTAATGTTATTTTATCTGAAAACAAAAAACAAAAAAGAATAATAATATTCTCTCAAAATGATTAAATATGCGTTTGAAATATAAATATCAAACTTCGAAAATATCCTATAAATTTGATAAATGTTCCCTTTGGAACACATACATCTATCTTATAGGTGGAAATGGATTCATGTTCATTTAAAAAATAATTACGGTATATCATGCCTCATTTGATTTGCATTTTCTGTCTGTTAAACGATTAAAAGAAGTTTTATTTCGTAGAGAAAACAAAGATTACAAATAAGATTACCTTTAACTTATATTTCCTGTTAATTGAGCGACAGACCTGAAATCAAATCCCAAAGTATGGGACCATGTGTCAATGATGTATGCCAAATATCAAGAGGCTGTGATAAGTAGTTGCTGAGAAAACTGTTACGAAAATTTACTACCATTGACCATTTATGTTGAAAATTTAAATATATATTTGTCATAGATAAAAAAATTGATATATATACATTTTTTTTTAAAAGTGAGATCAATTTCATGAATTGCATTGGCTTTCATTGCCAGACCTAGGAATAAAACAAGATAACACAAGCTATTGGTATGTAACTTTGTTTATTACCTTCTTCATTTACAACTTGGATAATGTGTTCTGTGTTCCTCTGCGGGGTCATCCGCTTCTGTAAATCCATAAAGCCTCCCTCCACATTTGTAGCATTCAACCATATCATTAACTGTCGTTCCGTTCACAGTATATACACCTATATATCACAAAGATATTAAAATAAACGATATATGAATTTAAGAGCAATTATGTGTACTTCTAAACATGGTCGCATTGTGTTGCTTATCTTTCTTTACTTTTTTCTAATATCATGCGTGTTTTGATAAATAATTTCAATTATTTGCTTGAAATGAAGGTACACTGTAGTTAAATGTCAACTATCGGCTGTTGTGCGTCATTGTCCGCATATTGACAACATTAGCTCTAAGACATCTACATTGCAAGGATATCCCTTTATTAGAGATATAACAACGCATATAAATGAGATAAATTTTAAAATATCGCTTTATAATGTTACATACTAGGCAGAAAATACATTTACTATGGAAGGAAGGCCAAGAGTAAAAAATATACCTAAACCTTTATTAGATCTTATTCATGGCATTTCTTGCATAGCAAATATGTACGTACTATACCCTACAACGCTACCATTAGCGAAATAATGAAAACAATATGAGCATTTTCCTCATAAAATGACATACTCTGGATTTTTAATTTAACTGAAAGTTGTTTTAAATGTATCAATCATGCCTCTAACGTCCATGTTCAGGGATAAAACGAATGATATCGTGTAGCATTTAGTTTATTAATCGTTTATGAAATACACTTAAATCATATAAATATTATATAGGAAAGTCTTTTACCATTCGTTTAATACATTCTAGTGGTGAGTGTTAAATACATTATGATCTTGAATCATGCACTTTTGTTCAAAACCTTAAATCTTAGTGTGCTGAAAATGATTTTATAAAAGAACATCTTCGATATTTGTAAGACTCCATAAAACATGACCATACATGCCGATTAATCTATAAGAACTTATACCACGTATTCAAGAGAAACATTTAATTTATTGCTTATTTATGTATCAAAATATATTTTGATTTACCTTTGAAAATGAGACCTGCACTGGCCATCATTTCAGCAGTTGGATTTGTATGTGGCCAATCTACCCGTTTATCAAAGAAGGTTGCTAGACGCATATTAACATCCTCAAACTTATCTTCACCACGGATTGATGACTTTTGTATAGAGGATCCGGATAAGGCAAGAGTTCCTTCAATGCATGTTTCTTCGTTTACATATGGTCCACTTCCCTGCTGTCTTATATTCTCGTTTGCCATAATAACAGGTCGTTTTTGTCCAGTGTATGCTGCCATCGCATTGTAATCACAGTCAGGTCTTCGTCGAATAGAATTTTTTGCCTTTGGTTTTCCTGACGGAGCAATTGCTTCTGGGGAGCCATAAGGGTTATGTTCTTCTTCAGCAGAATCTGACCCAGAACCTTGGTCATTAAGATTTTGAGAACATTGATAAAGCTCGAAACCTTGATTTTGGCTACTGATACAATTTAATGTAGACTGCACTTGAGACCTTTCCGGCGGAAAACACACTTTATATGTTTTTTCAAAGCAAGCAATGTTTCTCACTGACTCGCGCGTTTCATCTTCTCTAATATAGAGAAGACTTGCGTTGTCTGTTTCAACACATTCAGTTAAGTCTTTATTTGTAGAAGCCATATTTTATTGCTGCCTCTGTAAATAAAACATATGTACAGTTTATCATTCACTTATTTAATCATATCAAAAAACCTTAAATATATACTGTCTAAGAACGGATTAGTCTTCTTGGATTGGATGACACATTTAGAATTTTCACAATTTACTGAAATGGAGCATTAAATCTATTCAATTATTACCTAGTACCATTCAAACAATAGCCTGTATTTATAAATAAAGATAATATTTCACTGGTGATGTTTGTTTGGACCTATCTCCGCAGTCACTTAACCTTACAAGTTTTACTAAATAAAGAAATAGTAATTTTAATTCCCGACTGGTAAAAATAGAAAAAAAAACTAATTAATATCCGATATCAGTTTTCATGGAGGGATTTCTTCTTGTGCTAGGGTCGAAACAGCTTCACCTGGACTACAATCCATGTGCTCACCAATTAGCTAAGGAGGATAATTTTAAAATTAGAAGTAGAGTTCACATCAAAGTTAAGTCTAATGGCGGTAAGATAAATTATTTGTATAGGACAAATGTTACAAATTTAAATTGTGTTACCGTATATTTAAATGAAAATGATATTGTTAAGTTATTGTGAGATATGAATATTATCATAATACTTGATCTAATAAGCACGTTTTTTATACTTTTAATAATAATTGCAAAGTGGTACAGAAATACACAATTTTATCTGTTTATAACTTTTAACTTTAAAATTAAAACTCTGTTGGCGTTCCATTTTTAAGACAATAAATACGTACGAAGAAGAAAAATTACTCAATATACATATGCGTATTTACAATATAAAGTTAATTTCATTTTTTTATTTTGCTGTAAAACGTATGTTTGAGACAACGATAATATATTAATATGTACATTTTGTTTATAGAGCTAATTCGCAATCGTATAAACTTCAAAACATTAAATTTGTTACAAGCTTATTAATTAGCGTATAAACGTTTTATTTACTGTTATGTATTCACGACAAGGTTTATGTAACTTTATTTAAAGCATTCAACGTAGTATGTCAATTTTACTTCCTTATTTGAGTCATGATTTAATCGAAAAATCGGTGACACAATTATTTCAATAGACAGAATATTTCACAAAAATATCTTTACAATCCAGGCACGGATCCAGGATTGGTAAACAAAATAACAAGAGGCAATGCATATACCAGATCTCACTAGTTTTCAAAGTAGAATATGTTCTGCCATAAGTTATGGTTTTTAATAAAATATATTTCTATTAATATCATATATCATTATATTACTAAAATATATAGTTGGTAAAAATATCAGAGATATTTTAATTGTTACCAAATAACAGAAGAAAGAGGAGGCCATGACCCCTTGCGAACCCCTTCCGCTCTATAACTATTCGTTTCATTCGTTACAAATTATTCATATATGACATATGAGAAATAAATTCGTATGGTGAAAGGCATTGGAAAAGAAAGAATTCAATCTTTTTATCATTTTTCTGTTTGCCCGATATGAGTTTTTTGTTGTTTTTTTTACTTTCGTTTTCGTTTTTTCGATCACAATGTAACAAAATTATAACACTTAAAAATAATTCATTCTAAGTATACTTCTCAACGTGTTGGTATTGGTTTCAGTAAAAACGATTTTTAATTCCTTACCTGCTGTTATTAAATCCAAAGCGATAATGAATACCTTACAAGTAGATCCATGTCATATAACCAACAACTGTGTTATGATTGGCTGATTATCAGCTACGGTTTAACAGTGTAGATAATTTATCTATCAACAGTGTAGATAATTTATCTATCAACAAAGGTGTTTAAGGTTTATATTAATAAAAAGTTTATTTGAGACATTAAGGGGTACATATAAATGAAGATTCTCTTTCCTTATAATTTGTTTGCACTTAAACTATTAAAATTGGCAATTCATTGTTTCACGGATATGATTTGATCTATATCAAATATAGCGCTAGTTTAATCGGTAATGTTTGCATTTTAAACATATTGTGAATGTTCGTAGTGATAATCGGGAAGAAAAAATGTTAAAATATATAGCAAGGGAATCAATGAAATAAGAACGAAAATGCACTGATATGATCATAAATCTTTTTAATGTATACGAATACTGATCCGTTATTTTTCAAGTCGTATGAATATTAAATGAACACTATTATATACATACATATATAAACATAATTATATAGATAGAGAGCTACGCATTTTGGGTTCAGCTTTTGACATCAGAGTGCGTAACACAGGAATATATTCAATTTTTTAAAATCAAACAAACGACTGCACTTTGTGGTCATACAAATTAAATCAATACAAACGAATTTTCGAGATATTTTAAAGTAGTATCTTACAAACAAGAAATGAAGTAGCCGAAATGCATTATGTCGGATGAAAATAGCAGTGTATTCTATTTTGTTATATCAAGGGATTGAAATTTGAAACGAATTATAATTTTTATATGCAATTATATGTCTCATAGAATAGAGGCCTTAAATTAAGATATACTCGTATAAATATGTTTGATGTGCATTGGGTGTGATAATACCTTTTCTTCCTTTCATATCAGACATGCCTATTTACTGGATATACGGTATAAGGAAAACATGTCAAACACGCCCTGTTTAAGAAAACTCACGTGCTTTAAATGACGTTTTAAAATTTAAATGACGTTTTAAAGCCTCGTTACGGCCGTTTACAGTTACACTTCGAGCTAGATATTCCGGTCTCTAACGGGAGACGGTGTAAGATTCTTTAAAGAGATTGCAACACAAAATGAATTTATTTAAAGGCATTAACTGATCGAGAGATCTTGGTCATTCCGTGAAGATGTAATTTGTTTAACAAACTTTAGTGTCTTCTAAAATATTAATGACTTTCAATATTATATACGTTTTCATTATCGATATCATGCGGATCACATGTTTAGGATATCGAACATTGTCAAATAGTCTTTTAGAAGAAGTAACAGTTGTAACCCTTATGTAACTTTACTATGATAAACTAACTTGTCACAAGTCATTTAAACAAAATTCGAATTGTTTGAAAAGAAGATGCATAGAAATGATATTTACTGCACTTTATTACATCCCAATCATATTAAATTTAGGGTTCAATTTAGCACAAAAACTTATCATTGACATAAGAAAATAGTTGACAAAACAGAATGCTCTTCAAAATATCTGTTATTTTCAGAAAACATTAACACTTCAAATTATTAGTTATAAAGACACAAGTTGTGGGACATTTAAAGTTGTAAATGTAGTCTGAAAGTAACAGTATGTTACGATGCTTATTCGGAATGACTGCTACTTAAGTATTTAAATGGCATTTAGTAAGATTGAGTGCGAAGTGGGGTATCGACCTTCAACTTAGATATTTCCAGGTTGCATATCGAAAGTTCGTCATACCATGGTATTTAAGAAGCATTTAATTTGCATCTTCAAAACACTGGAATCCAACGTGTGTTTTTCGTAGCATATTACTTAAGGCATTTCGGGTTCATTTCTCGATTTTTACTCAAAGTGTGTTCAAACCCAAAAAGCACTGTGAAGTTAACCGCACTTTTGGTCACTCCAAAAAGTGTTCTGCGTAAGATAAAAATATACATGGCACGACATGATGTATTACATAACTTTTTGAATAAACGTTTTGAAACATTTGATAAAAATTATCTTATATCGCCTCATTCCTCTCGATACTTCATGGTTCAGCGCGCTTTTATTAGTGTTTTACAAAAAAAAAAAAAAAAAACAGATTTATCACGTCGCAAACTTATGGCATTTCCAGTACCAAATTTAATACGGAATTGTCAGTCTGGGGTTATATACTTGTTTTAATAAACGAGTGTTAACATCAACCAGTCGCATGTCATTACCAAAACTATTCCATTTTAGCGTAGCAACAAAATGATTGATTTCATACCAACTGACAATGGTTAGCCGTTCTGATGAATACAATATAGTTTCAAATGTAAAAAAAAATGTGTTTAATAATATAGAATGATGTCAGTACAAGTAAAGTCAAAGCCAAATCAAATGTGTACTTATTTTTTTAAACAAATCAATGCTAGGTTATTCCCTATTATATTTGAATTCCATATAACTTCTGACATATTCAAATGCATCAGATAAATATGTCCACGGCGTAAGTACGGTTAAAGAAATTTGATTGACAGGAACATATGGCAAAGACTGAAACCAAGTAAGAAATTGTGTGCCATTAAGTGCCGATTAGTATTAGAAAAGAATAGCAATTTAAGAACTTATGGGGCGGTAAGAACGGCGTGTCAACTTTGACGTGTAATATACTCACTGTAAGAATAGGGTTTTCGCAATACACCAGAAGTCAAGACAAGATAAAACGCGATACGCTAGGACTGTATACTATCGTCATGCATATATGAACAAAAGTATTATTAATAATGATATGACATTAATTTCATTTTAAAATTTGATTAAACTTTTAACTCTATTTCTAACTAATAAACAAGTAATAAAGTAATACAAAATTAATAATGATTAAAATATCTCTGTTTATTTGAGAAGCATTTTGACTACATTAGAATTAGAATGCTTTCAAATGCACAAAAATCTCTGTTTAACAATAGTATTTTTCATGTAGGAATATACAGGTCCTAATTGTTATTCAAATAAACTATTCTTATAAAGTATCATATCAAATATTAATCCTCACGGCCTACCTTATCGGTGGTAACAAGGTATTTGGCTAAAATGTATAGACGACATTAACATGTAACTACTAATAAATCAGCCAATACATTCATTGATCCACAAAACAAGGGGATCATTTTGTACATTTATTTGAGATGTCACTTTATATTTACAAATTTCGTCCTTCCTAGGTTATATTCACCGCGGGAAACTTCTAATACCACCCTGGGGCACAACTCCATATTCAGCAAATGTTTAAGTTTAGCTGTAACAATAGTTTAAAATTTGTATTTGATTTTTAAAGAATTATACATGCATATTGTATTCCAAAATTATAGAAATATAGAAATGTATAAGAACATCTTGTGCTGTTTTTGTTAAGTTTATTGTTTATTGTTTTGAGCGAAATTAAATGTGTATTCTCATTTCTATGACTGCGTACTAAATAGTGTACTTGTTTGTCTTTCGGTATACGCTGCGCCAGTTCTCGTGTTGTCACGCCGACAGCCATGTGATATTTTTATAATATTCCTATGTCTGGAAAATAAAATCAATTCATTTCTAAATAGTGATATCACTTTAAAGCTTTTTTGTGGCTTTTATTTATTAATCATAGAGTTTTATACATTTAAAACATGCAGAATTTTAAACTGGTAGATTTGTAAAATGTCTTTGAAATATTTATCAAGTTCTTCTCCTTTAAATTGTTTTAAGGCAGAAAATAAAATATGCAAAATAGTATGTTTATCATATCAAACATTTCAAATGCATCCAAATCAAACATTTTAGATGTATTACGATTCAATACTTATTAAATGAATGAATTGAAACGAAAGAAATGAATAAAACAGATGACAGTCAAAATCATGATTTTCTTGAGTATGTAATCACATAAAATTCGAATAAACAGTCTTAATCTGTCGGCAAACTATGAGTACAGCTCTGTGGTGAAACAAATACAAATATTGCTGCAATGCAGCAATTGAGAAGCTCCGCGCAAAAAATGCGCTCATTACAGATACCTTATCAAATCATTCCTACACACAAGTAATTTTCTATTTAGATTAATACTATTTATTGTTCCGGATTTTTGTAAATCATATAAATTCGCATAATTATACTTATCCTTAGACTGTCCATGACAGAGGGGCCAGATATTAGATTTTAAAAAATATGCTTTCACTGATGCCTACCTGATTAGAAAAGTAATTTTAATACAAAAAGACTTACAAGACTTGTTATTTGACTGACAGCAGTGCAACATTGTTCTGTTTGTGTAGTCAGTAATATTAGATGATAAAAAATATCAAAGCATGTACATTTTCATTTATAATGCTATTCATTTTCTACAAATATTAACACCTAATCATGGTAAGAAATATAAAAATCCATGTGTAAATAAGCCAAAACAAAAACTTTCATCGTCCTTATTTTTCAAAATATCTATTACATATGTTTCGCGGCAAATGGTATATCATGATATCACTAGAAAAGCATTGATGCACAGCATTAAAAAGCGTCCAAGCAAGAAATGCAGCAAGTGACGATGAACTGAGAGAAATTTGATGACTATATTTTCTGTTCAATGGTTAAATGGATTTCACCAGAATTGTTTATCATAGATGAATGGATGGAAGAAAGAAAGACATTGTTCATCATGAACTTTTGTAGGCTTGCTAGAGATAAGAATATTAAAATTAATGTATTTTCTTTGGAACATACAAAACAGAAGTAAAAATAAACAATGTTTTATTTTATTATAACAAATGTACAAACAGTATATAAAAACAGTTACAAAAGGGACTAATATAGTAATATTTCATGTCAAATTTACAAAAAAGGTTTCTAATAGTACAGTAGCTATAGTTTAAGTCCAAGATATTATAATGAAAGTAGAACACACACTGGAATGAAAAATTTGGGATGAATTGCAAAAATACCAATTTCAGAATTTTTTGGTATGTGCGTTAACAAAAAATAATGGTACGATAAAAATCATGAATACATTTTGCATGGCATGTTGTGATATGGTGAAACATTATTTATCAATAAATGGGAGACTGTTACCGGAATTTTAGATAGTTATGAAGAAAGCTATTGTTAACTGATTTATTGGGCGATCAATCTATAAAAAAAAAATTCGGGAAATCAGGGTCGATTTAAATATGAACGGTAAAAAAATGTCAGAAATACAACCAGGGAAGCTATTAATTTACCGGAAAGTACCTACGTAAAAGATAAAACAATGATATAACAATTCGTAAAAAATGGCCTACTTATTTTTTTTTTTCGACAAAGTTTTATGAAGATTTTATTGTTGAATATGTTTGAATTGCATTTCCTGCAAACTTCTCCAGTTCGTTATTTAATACCCATAGCGTGACACGAATGATCGTTACGTTTAGTTTCAGACGCGCCTAAACTAAAACTTTTCTATAAATAGATTTTCTTGTAATTTGTTCCCGTTGTCATTCATTAATATGACATGCTGCGAATCACCGAAGGGAAACCAAATATATGAGTTTTAGATAATAGAAATCGAAAGGAATTCTTCTTTCCGAATTTATTTTTAGCTGTAAAGCGAAGGGGTTAATTGATAAAAATCGAGTCCATCGACAAATTCAGATTTTCCACGACCGTTTGTTATTTTTAGCCAATGACGTTAATTCTAAATAGTCATTGGTATAAATTTATATTTAAAAACATTTTGATTTAGCCAATCGAGAAACAAGCAGCAATATATGAATTAATCTCATTGCGTAGATGGTCACAAAGAAATGTTGAATGTAACTACAAACTTTATTTATCATAGATATATTCGTACATGTCACATGAGGAATTTTGGAACAACAGCGTAGGCCATCAAAGGTTATCTCGTTTTGATTTTTGATGACGATGAAGATGTATTTTTTAAATTGACTACTGAATATTTCATTAATATTTCACCATCATTATTTAATTTTTGATTGTGTTTGAAAAGATGAATAACAAATGTTTATAGCTTCCTTAACTAGGTTTTGGTGTTGGGATTTTGTTTAATTTTTAGAAATTGACCAATTTGCTTTCAAACCATTGGTTTTTGAGTAAATATATTATTGTTAAGAGGTACATAAAACATTTATGTTACAAAAAATGCATTGACCACTCCTCGTAAATGATTGCAAGTGTACAATAAGATGAAAATATTCCTTTTTAGTTAAAAGATTCTGTAACACATTTTTAATGGTTTTATATCATAATATAATGCTCAAATGATGATTTATCAATAGTTTACGTTCCAAAAAGCATTATTTTGAAAGTTATTACCGAATTTGCATTTTCATGTTAATAAATGGAGGAATTTAAATTTATTTTCAATAAAGTTTAAGTCAATTTTTTCAAAAACAAAAGAATGCATACATGTATATTGTAATGATTACATTATATGTGAACACATATTTTCAGAATGAACTTTTATATATTCTCCGATGTTTGAAAATTGTTTTAAAAGCATAATTATATACATTTTGTGTACATATATAAAATTTCACTTCAGTGTGGTAACAACCTAAATTACCCCATACAGGATCTTTAAATTCCGCTATGAAGATGTTTATTCTTTTTTCTATGAATGCATTTAATAGGAATAACATTTTGATATCTAGAAATATCCTGAGTGTACATCATTCTTAAATGTAATAATTTATGTTTTGTTGGTATAATAAAAGCTTTAAAGTTTTTTTTCTTGTTGTGTCATATTTCCTTAAGGTCAAGCATTTTCATAGAGACCCTGGTAAAATATTTCTGAAAAGTCTTTTCCATTTCATGGAAACGTGCTTTTAGTGGTGTGTGAAAATACGTGAGCGTTTTTGCACGTGATAACAGGACGTCCCGTCATACACAGAGATTAAAATAAAATGAACGCTATGCATTTAAAAACGGGGAGTAGTGATCGGGAAAATGTGTACTTAATACTTAGATTTCCAAAAAAAAAAACAGATTCACATCAAAATGTAAAAAAATAAAGTTTCAGCACAAATACTTATTGAACGTACTACAGAAACTGTTATTTTAAAGACTTAAAACAAACAAATCCAATCTATTGAATATTAAAGCAATAAACATTTTGTGGTAAAGAAAAAAATATTTGGACAAAAGTATACGAAGGAAAACGTTGTTGTGCACATATAAGGACATTCAGTTAAGAAATCGGGGACTATGCGCTTAATAAGTTGCCGATAGTTCAAAACAAATAGTGTCACAGTCAAGTAGCTAGATAAGTGTGAATTAAAATTCTTCTTTATCATATTTAGTTGAAACATCAAACCAAGGACTTGTAAAGAGCTCCTATCAATAATAAGTATTGCTATATAATATATATATATATTTATTTATTTTCATCATCTTAAAGGTAGTTTTAGTATCTCATGCCAGTTGTGTATAATTAATGCATACTAACATTTAGATTAAGCAAACTTTTTTTATACAAATGTATGTTCATTGTGTAATTGTTATTGTAGTTAACAATTTCGTCATTATAAATAACTTGGTAATTGTTTGATTTATATCCTCCGTGATATCAAAATACATTTTTAATATTTTCCATTCGTGGTAGTGTAAAATGTTACCCCTCCATTTGAATATACTTTCGTTTCAAAAATAGTTTAGGTTTATACTTATGCAACAATCTTGAAACTTCATACGCCTTTAGAGATTATTTTGATGAAATTTCTTTGTATACACTGCATATTTTGATACAAAGACATTGTATCAAATATATTCTTACTTTTTGCTTGCTCGCAAAATTGATTTTATGACTTAGCTCTTGATGATGCTATTAATAACATCTGACATACCATGCTATTCATATTTGAATATCCGTTCCGAAGGGATCTGCTCATTGGGCTGTAAAAGGTTTGCTGACCTACCACACATGGGCGGATTCCCAAGGGACAGATGTTCCGATCCAAACCGCAATCATATGTCAGATATTTTTGTCTAATATATTCTTCCGCATTCCATCATATTTTAAAGTCTTAATCTTGATCATATTATTTTCCATGGACATTTATGTCATTACACATGTAACTGTATTCTTACAAAAGCGTACGAAATTACAACGTCATTCAAAACGATGATAGCACGCGACTCACTTGGCACTCCCATTCCAGATTAAATTTCTGGCATGGGTAGAACTATAAATTATCTTGTTTTCTTTTCTTTAATACATGCTACTAACATTTTAATTCCCTTTTTTGAATTTTGAACGCATCAGAATGTGTTTTATTGTAAAGTATCAATTTAACTGACAATGGGGTAAGTAAATTGGCAGTTCGCAAATATCTGATCCAATTGATATTTTCTATCGCAGCCTATATTTCCACATCGATTTAACTTTATAAACACATTAGTTTTAGTCGACAGGTGACATCAACGTATAGGTGATACTTGTTGGTAACAGATGTGTGATATACGATATAAGGATGACTGTTCGCGTGCCATTTGAAAAGAAAATAAATTATAAATTTCATCTTTTTAATATTTCATTTTACTTTTCTTTTGAAAATGGCGTGGCAAGTGTTGCATTATTCTATGTCAAATAAATATGTCGACTTAAAACTATTAAAACTATAGTTGTCTTATGAAATAAGTAACTAATATGTACTTAATATGTAACTAATGTAACAAACTCAATTACCCGCCATGCTAATTATACTTATATATTTATATATTTAAAACACAATAATTTGTCATTTATTTTTTTAAACACATTAATTTAAACGTTTTTACGAGTACAATTACACTTTTTCCATATGAATAATTTCTTTATCATCATCATTATCTTCATCATCATCAGCATTATCAGGATCATGATAAATTTGTTACTTGGTTAGTTCTCTCTTACGTTTATGTTCTTTAAAGTCAATGAATAAAACGCATAATCACTTCTTTTAAAGACACATTATGCGTAGGAAAGAAACGAATTATGTATTACATGTACTTGTACTTCTTTACAAAGGGCAAAAAGGAGCAGGTTAGATGATTGTTACCTTAATGAACAAGAGCCGGTTGAACCGGGTAATGCTTCCTTTGTAATTGAGAGTTTACACTCTGTATTGAATTTCCTAAACAAGTGATTTTATTAATAACATTGGACAATTGGCTTTCCATGAATCTTTCTAGATCTTGTATCTCTAGTTTTTTCTGGGAATTTACCTGAGGGGGGGGGAGATTTAAGGTGCAATCAGAAGTACCCTTGCAGAAATATATACTGTATATGTATAACATATACTAAATATTATGTATTTCCCAGTAGTTATCCTAGAAGATTCCAGAATGTTAAAGAAAGTTTTGGCTATACTAGTATGTCCTAGGATTAACCAGTTACTGAGAACTAGGCATTTCTCGTAATTGTCTTACAACTCATCAATATCTAAGCACTATTAGGAATTGTAATTTATTTCTAAGACTTAAGATTTTGAAAAAAATCAAATCCTAGTCTTGAGGAATAAATTGGAATTTATCTTGTGGAATAAAATCATTAGCATCTGTGCTAATTTTAATCTTACATAAATTCCTAAAGACAAGGAATTTTCTTTAATAAAATAACTAACAAGAGCCCGTTGATCCGGTAGATGATTCCCGAATAGGTTTTGGACACAAGAAGGTATATCTCTTGTAGTGTCAGAGTTATGTCACAGACAAAGTTCAAAGTGTAAAAACAACCCAAATATTGTGCACGACACATTATCTCAATATCGTGATCATTTCTGTGAAATGGTTTTAAAATCCGATCTCAAATAACAAAGTTATGGGCCGGACACGAATTCGGGACGTACGTACGTACGGACTGACGGACGGACGGACAACCCGACGACTATATGCTCCCCCGAAAGTGTTCGGGGAGCATAACAAGTTATTTATCATCAAAGTAGCAAAGTGTATTTTTTTATATATAATTTACCCCCATTCAAAAAATAAATCAATATAACTGTACTAAATACTAACAAGGAACACAAGAAAAACATGGTTCAGGTAATCTACCAAGGTTAATATTTGAAAAAAAAGTTTTAAAAAATCTGAGAAATAAAACAAACGCATTTCATAAGCAAAATGGGTCTTGAAATATAGGTGAAAAACGCCAACTTATATGTGTGAAACATTTGAGGCGAAGTCAATATAAATAACACATAAGTTCAGTGAGGACGAAATCACACCTGCTACTAAAGTACCAAGTTGGTCTTCTAAATTGAAAATAATTCATGACACTGTAAACAAAGCGTTACTTCTTCACAGTATTATCATTGATTAAGTTGGAACCTTATTATCTAGTACAATTGTAACCCCCCAAAAATGCAATCATTTCTATATACAATGTACTCAGTGAATAAAAAATGGGAATTACTCTGAAAAGGTTATCCTCGTATCCGGAAAAAAATTTCATGTCTTTATATGGCAAAAGAAAACACCACTAAAACAATGAATTTTCACCCTGCATTTCCATTTTGAACAATGATTCATGTTTTATGGTAACGAAATAATCATTACTTTAGTTTGAGTATATAGATTTTATTTCAAAACCTTTGTCAACATGTTAAAATCGTAATAAATAAGAGCAATCATTATAAGTTATACATACAAAATGATTTAGGGTTTAAATATTTTGGTTCATGTACTAATTTAGTAAAAATCATGCTATTTTAAAATTACTTTGTTAATCGTTCAGTGTTCATCTCTTTAAATCCAAATTTTAAGGTCCTGGTTGTGAATAGCCATTTTGTTTATCCACCAAACTAGTTATGTTCCCAATTAAATACATGCAATTCTGTCGTCAATAGTTTCAGTTGAACGCTCGTTTGCTTGGTTGACGGAGGAAAGACCGCATGCATCCATTTATTGTCAATGTGTCTGAGTCGGAGATGTCAATTGTCAGCTGTTTATAAACTAAATTCTGATGACAAAAAGTAGCATAATCCATTCCCGATGATAAGCTAAAATGTTTAACATGTTTTTAAGCTTAACGAATATACGAACATCTTTTACATGTTGGTATCATTTGTATTTTGCTTGTTTTTCTTTTCATCTAAATGTTCTACGCACAAGTCAATGATAATCGTCTCTTTTATAATTTGATTTCGAGAACTTCAAAGACGTTACAATTTTACTAACCAATTACTAAACAATTAGAATCAGATCTAAATAAATATCTTTTTTAAATATATTAAATAACCTTTAACAGGATTTGACATTAAACCCTCGTATATTTGATGGGTTGTAAAGCTGCATGCCTCTAGATGACCCAAAATATTTCAAGAAAATTAAGCTTGGAAAATCATACTAAAACTTTGAGAAAAGTAAACAAATTAAAGATTCAAGTGGTAATGTTTGTCTTATGTGCAATTTATGACTGTAGTTTGTAGTATTTATCACCATATTTCTACTGGCGTTACTAATGCAAGTAGGGGCTATTTAATTTCCTTTTTTTACTCTTTTTTTTAATTTCCCTGGATTTTTTAATGCAGATTATAATTTTGTCATGTACGTTTTTTTTCTTCACAAATTTTTACTTTAACTAGATTTTTAAAAATTTTCATGAAAAATTTGGGTGAACGGAGGGGCTGCTTTAAAAATTTTTTACAACCAAAGATAATATAGTTTTAAAAAGAGGGGCCCGATAAAATAAGGGAAAAAAAAATCCTTTTTTTAATGGGGTAAATTTTGGGGTCTTAATAAAATAAAAGCTTATTTATTAAAAGCGAAACTTTCGTTTTCAATGATTTTTCTGAAATGCACGGTTTAAAGAAGTTATAAATTTCGAGTTTCGCATAAATAACCGAGGAAAGATTAAATTTAAAACTAAAGGGACCATGTTCCCGAATTAAAAAAGCTTAAGGGCATCTAAAATTTTTTTTCTGGGTTTTAAAATTTTAAAAAGACGAAGTTTGGTTTTGGAAAAAATTTAAAAAGAAAAGGTTTTCAATTTTAATTTACAACATTTAAAACCGATTTTTTAAAAAACGAAAAAAGAAATTTTGTCAAAAAAATCTTTTAACGGTGATTAAAAAGTAAAAACGGTTTATTGGGAGAACAACCCCTTAATTAAAAATATGCTGTTTTAAAAGCGTTCAGCTGCGGTTTTAAAAAAGTATTTTAAAAGTAAAAAAGATTTTGGGTTTGAAAAATTTAAAAAAATAAAGGAGTTAAATAATTTTTAATTTCCCCGTTTTTTTAATTTCAGGGAATGGGGGGGACTGGGCCCAAAGGGGAAGTCAACAGGAGGGGTTTTCAAAAAAAATTATTTTTGAATTAAAGGAAATTTCGGCCTTTGGAGACTTATATTTTCCTATTTTTCTTCCTTAAAGATTTCAAAATGACACAACTTAAAGTTGAAATACTTAAAATTGTAGTACATTTCGATTCTTTTTTTTTTTTGCCTAAAAAGTCAATTTAATTTTAAAAAGTTTTTTTTTCTAATGCACTGTCGGTTTGTTAAGGAATTTGTCATTAAAGAAAACGTTTCAAAATTTTTTTTTTCACATTTCAATACACATATAAACTGGGAAAAATAGAATCCCTAAAGAACTTACAAAAAGGCCAAAGAGAATCGTTGCAGGCTCGGTTTTGGATTAGACTGGTCTTGGAGTTTTTAATAAATGATTTTAACTACAAAAACCTGGACCAGGTTAAAAATATGGTTGACAGTTAACGTTGCACTTTCCCATTAACATACTGGTGTAAGCAGGCTCATAACAACGAACATTCACCACTTCAATTGGTGTTGTTCGTTTTCTAAAAGATCTTTATTTCCTCTAAATCCAGGGATTTAAAAAATAAAGCCGACAGTAGAAACGGAAATTGGCATCACCATAATGGTCAAATGTTACCTGTGTCCCGGGGTTAGATCAAACATTTAATAAGAAACTATTTCAAACATTTAAAAATACCTAAAGAATACCCATTTTTTTTGCCAAAAAAAGGTAGGTGTTGCCAGTAAGTTTTCAAAAATGACTAAAGTCGATACATTGTAAAAGGTATAAATTTAATTTTATAGGTTCATGTAAAAGTTATTGCTAGCAAATTTTCGGGTTTTTTTTGAAGTTTTGAAAGTTTTTGGGGAGGACTCTTTTATTTTTTAAGAGATGGAATATTTTACGTTATTCTTTTTTGATTTGGGTTAAATTTTTAATTGGGAATTTTAAAATTTTGAAAGATTTTTAAATTTACCAGGATCAATGGTTGTAATTAGTTGTTTTGGTTGTTGCATGATATTTGGTTGTCGTGTTATATTTTTGGTAAGATATATTTGGTTGATGTTGGTCGAGTTGTTTTAAATGATTTTGTCTCGTCAAAATTATTTAAGTTAATGCTTATTTTGAACATATCTGTAAATATTGGTTGTTATGGTTTAAGTTTTTTCCTGATGTTGTGAAGTTAATATTTTTGGTTGAATGTTTGTGGTTTACACTGTATCTTAGAGTTGTAAAATAATTCAATTTGTGTTCTTCATTTTTGTAGCGATTTTATTGTTTTATTTGATTAAAAGTTGTTTAAAGCTTAGGTTAGTCAATTGTTAAGTATTATTTCGTATAAAATAGGTATACTGGAAAAGATATTGTGTATAAGTGGTTAATAAGAGATGCGTGTTTGTTTTTGGTGTAATTAATGATCAGAGTTTTTTATTGTGTGTGTATATCATGATGAGATTTTGTTGTATTTATGACTTTAACTATGCAACTTTCTTTATTAAGATGATACACTAATAAATGTATTTCCCTGTACAAAATTCATAACTTTTACTAGCTAAAATAAATATTATGATATAAATGTATACTATGATCACAAATGATGGTATTACGTGTCGCAAAGTACTGGAGGAAAAAAAGCACGGATATAAATTTGTGTATAAAAAGCTGCATCTACTCAAATCTGATCCTTCAATGTAAGGGCCATTTGAATACAGAGGGCAAATTAGTGATAACTAGACTCTCAACTCAGTGGATATGTTAGTGAGAAATATACAGTCAAAAGTGAAAGGCCCGTACCGAAAGTCAGCAGGTCTCTTGGGTAAATGAGTAGGACTATTCACCTGAACTCGTTTCGGCTGATTTTTAGATTGCTTGTGAAACACTTTCTACTAAACATGTAAACATGTAATACCTTAAACATTTATCCATTTATTCATAGCAACTTTATATTCACTTTGATGCATTATGTAATTCTTTAACAATTGCATATACATACATAATCGTTCTTAATGTTACTTTTGACTCGATATTGTAATCAAAATATGGCGATAAGCACAAAAAAATCGTCAAATAAAAGGAAGAGATAGCTTAAAAAAAAACCACAACAGCCCCCAAAAACAAAAACAAACAAACAATTATATCTGAGTCAATAAAAAATGTTTTGAATATTAAATGAGTCGAGAGGCAATTTTATTTCACCATTCTGTCTATTGATATTATGTCGGTTGCCGTGCGTATAAATTATCGTGCAATTATGAACTTACTTGAGCACCTGGGAAGCAATGTTTGTTTTTGGATTCCACTTTTGACTTGTCAATATTTATTATTAAGTCGATAAATGAAATAAGTGTTTGCCTAAAAGATAACAATTTGTTATATATATATACAACTGAAGTATGATATTCCCTCAAACATAATTCATCCTTACAGCTAAGTCAACAGTTTCTAAAAAGAAGTTTCATTTCAAAGCAATAAAAAGACACACACTTCTTGTTAATATTGATATTAAAATTTACAGATGAAGCCGTAAACGTCACAATGTTATCTCAGAAGTTCAGTGTGTATTTAATGTTTTTCCGTATCGATCCTCTCTCTGTTAGAAGATACAACATGTGTCTGTTCAGGAACGTCTGAATGCAACATCCGGCTTCTGTAATTTCTTGCACTCTGCATTTCATAGCCATTCACTCCCGGTAAGTTTGGAAGAGGCAGATACTGGAATAATTACAAAGCAATATCAGTAAATCTGATTTTAGATATTCCTACTATAATTGTTAGTTACATCTCAGAGTAGTTTTACCTTTACCCTGCCTCTAATACAACCTGTCTGCAAATCTATAAATTCTGAACAGGATTTATGCTTTGTTGACCAAATTTGAATTTTCACTATAATGTTCCCGAAATTGACAAAAGACATTTCCAAAAAATCGATGTTGGATAAGTACGTTCGTGTTTTCAACAGAGTAAGACTTGATTTAAATAATGCAGAAAAAAAACAATATGGAAAACACATTCTAAAAGACTGGCGTGTAGAAATTTTGATATTTAACTCCAGGTCCAGAGCTATGGCTTAATTGTTAAAATGTTCAAAAATGACTCACTTATAATATCATAGTGAATGTCAAAGTTCTATCCCTAAGTTATGTTATCAATAATTAAATTGAATTTACTCAGTAGATCAAATTTGATTAGAATTAAAATTGACGATGTATTAGTGAAACCCTTACCATTCTAAATATATCCAGGACTCCAGTTTGGCGACTCAAAGTTATCGTTATATTCCGGTTATCTTTCAATGATATTATGTTAGTTTCTCTGCCTGCACGATCAAAATTTACTACAGGCGATTTATAGCTCACATTATCAATTTTACACATTTTGTATTGTATCTTTAAACTTGCAAGAGCATTTTGTCAAGTCAAGTTAACTCGTTTATTTATAAATAAAGATCATGACACGCCCATCTCGCTAAAGCGCGCCCTCGTTTAATGGCAAGCCCAATCAAAATCAGTAAATTTAAAGTAAGATGTGTTGATAACGTCAATCACAACCCTTTTGTATTATCATAAATCAGCTAATGAAATATGATACGGAAGACCTTTTTAAGAATGTAAAACTCGTAATACTAAACCAATATATAAAATGTACTAAACGCGTAACAGACCTGGTTTAATTTTTAAAAAACATTCATATTACAATTTTGTCTAATACCTTTAATATTCGTACTTTGCGGTAAAACAACTGAAATTCAGTGAGAAATGTGTACTTAATTCAACGTGTTTAAATCGTTTGCTTAGAAAATATGTCTTTATATTCCGAGCACGATTAACAGAAATATTTCATATTTATTTATTACAGTCTAATTAAATACTATCTAAGTAAATGAAATGTTGCATGTCTTGATTGATTGTACTTTTGACTGATAATTGTAAAAGTGATGATTAAATGTTGTAATAGCTCATTTAGTAGAGCACTAAGCTCTGAAGGAACCCAATTCGCACAAGGCTTACGGACATCAAACAAGATTTGTATTGTGTTTTTATTTCCCATCCGTATATTCATATAGGAAACTACATTACCATGCGTTTTTTTACTTTATTTAATTAATTCTTAATAATTTTAACTTTTTAACCAATGTATATTCATCTCATTTATTCCCCTATATCGTTTAATCATTTTCTTTTTTTTTCATTTCTTATTATAAATGTATGACAATTTTAACAAATTTTAGGACTGACAAAAAATACAATATCCAATATCTATATAATTTTTTATTATTTATATAAATTCAATCTGGAATTACAGGCAAATTATCATAACAAGGTATTCATGTATATACTGTAATAATTTCAACAAAGACATTAGTCATGACTGTTCAGGAGGCATATTATTGTTGTTTTTTTTCTTTCTTTTCCAGTAGTAAATGGATGTAATATTCTCTCTATCCATCTTTGTTTTCTTAGTTCTGTATAAGTAATAGATATATATCTAAATATCACCTTTCGTTTTTTTGTTTAATGTCAATTATAATGACTAAGAACTTTATATGATTATAATATTTTGTATGTACTTGTGAATTTGTAACAAGGTCTCAGAACATGTTAAATTATCTAAATATTCAGAAAATGTTATATTGAATATTCATATGAACTGAGACTTGGACTGTAAAAATTTCAGAAAATGGTTTGTTTACAGGAAAATAATGTTCATTTTTGATTATACGAGCTCAAAAAAAACCCCAAAAAACATTACTATATTCATATATGGTAAAATAGAGAATAGCTCAAATATTAACTATAAATTATAAAGAAGTTTCTGAAAATATCTAATGGTTTGTTTATATGCATTTAGAAAACACTATAGGTAATGTCTTTGTGAACTTATATGAATTTATTGGCGACGCCGGTGAGCGGCGTCGTCTTTTATGGAATACTTTTTATTTTGGCCTATGGAAGGAGCTGTTATTATTAGCAGTTAATTTCATGTTGTGTTAATTATATTTATTTTGATTCGTAAAAATCAAGTAAACAAATATGTTGTTATATTTGTATTTAATAACTTTATATAAAAAGCATGATGTGCATTGTGATATTATTTTCATGAAATTGCAGGCTCAGATTAACAGCTTGTCCCTTTGTTTTATTGACAATACTAAAACCCGGATTTCGAATATCGTTGTGGTCTACATTGATGCTCATACATTTATATATTTTCAAAACTTTCCTACAAGAAGAAAGTTCACCTGCAAATGAGTATTAGGATAGGTAATGGACTGTTGTAAACGATTATCCTATTGATTTTATCCATATTACGTTTATCTGTTGAACAGAATGGTTGTTTTTACATGTGTACCAGTATCCGGATGTTGACAGCTATCCGATTTTCTGCAATTACTGCTGTCACATGGCCATCTACTTTTTAACCAGGTTTTCAATTTTGAAAATCCTGGTTATTAGATTGGGGTATGGCGGGCGGATGGGCGGATGGGCGGATGGGCGGGCGGGCGTCAAACGAAATTGTGTCCGCTCTGTAACTCTTCAACCCTTTGAAGAATTTTGATGAAACTTCAGACAAATGTTTACCACATCAAGATGACGTGCAGAACGCATGTTCCGCATGGCTGGCTCCAAGGTCAAGGTCACAGTGACATTAACATTGAAAATCCTGTCCGCTCTGTAACTCTTCAACCCTTTGAAGAATTTTGATGAAACTTCAGACAAATGTTTACCACATCAAGATGACGTGCAGAACGCATGTTCCGCATGGCTGGCTCCAAGGTCAAGGTCACAGTGACATTAACATTGAAAATCCTGTTTACATGATTTTAACTTGATTTGGCAGTCAAAGGTCATATCATCTTTGGAGGTAAATTAAAAAAGATATGATATATTATTTCATGTCTACTTTGTAACTTGAAAATTTTAAAAAATTTGAACTTTTTGAAGAATTTTATAGCAAGCGTATATTTCTATATGATGTTGACCTTGTTTTTCCTTATACAGATTATATAGTGAATAACTTCTTCTGTGCCCAACTGTTCCTACATTTCTCAATGGATTTTGACCAAACTTTCACAGAGGCTTTGTCATCAAGTGCCCTGGCGCATATTGTCGGGGTTTTGTGATTGGATAATATTTGACCTAATTATGGCCCTTCGTTTTTTTTCCTTATATAGAATATATAGTGAATAACTTCTTCTGTGCCCAACTGTTCCTACATTTCTCATTGGATTTTGACCAAACTTTGTCATCAAGTGCCCTGGCGCATATTGTCGGGGTTTTGTGATTGGATAATATTTGACCTAATTATGGCCCTTTGTTTTTTTTCCTTATATAGAATATATAGTGAATAACTTCTTCTGTGCCCAACTGTTCCTACATTTCTCATTGGATTTTGACCAAACTTTCACAGAGGCTTTGTCATCAAGTGCCCTGGCGCATATTGTCGGGGTTTTTTGATTGGATAATATTTGACCTAATTATGGCCCTTTGTTTTTTTTTCCAATATAGGATATATAGTGAATGATTTTCTGTGCGCAACTCCTCCTACATTTCTCCACGGAATTTGACCAAACTTTCACAGAGGCTTTGTCATCAAGTGCCTTAGGGCATATTGTCAGGGTTTTGTGATTGTATAATATTTGACCTAATTATGGCCCTTTGTTTTTTTTCCTTATACAGATTATATAGTGAACAATTTTTACCATGCGCAACTTCTCCTACATTTCTCAACAGATTTTGACCAAACTTTCACAGAAGCTTTGTTATCAAATGCCCTGGCGCACATTATCGGGGTTTTGTGATTGGATAATATTTGACCTAATGATGGCCCTTTGTTTTTTTCGTTATACAGATTATATAGTGAACAATTTTTACCATGCGCAACTTCTCCTACATTTCTCAACAGATTTTGACCAAACTTTCACAGAGGCTTTGTCATCAAGTGCCCTGGCGCACATTATCGGGGTTTTGTGATTGGATAATATTTGACCTAATTATGGCCCTTTGTTATTTTTCCTTATACAGAATATAGGGGTGTGGATCGTCGGATAAGTGACGATCCGATCCAAACCACGATTCAGCACTTACGGTTCACAAATCGAACCACAAATCTTTTGTTATCAAGACACCCATATAAACATGTTCATTTAGTAATAAAAACATGTTTTAAAAAAAAATCAATACTAAACATTAAACATACATAATATAAACTAGGTTTATGTTTTTATTCTTTGGATGATTATTTTTGTTTTGTTTTTTGAAACCAATTACTTCCTAGCTCAGCATCATGGTACATGGTCTTTAACCGTCAAATTGTATTTAGGTAAACTTCATATATTTATACTCAAATCATATTTTTCTCGATTTTAAAAGTGTGAGAAACAGTGAATGTATATAAAAGAAATTAGATCGCGATCCACGATCTCTGGGCTTACAAATATTCAAACTCGATTTTTCACTTTGATTTGTGATTACCCGAGTACTCGAATACTCGCCCCAGCCCTAACAGAATATATAGTGAAAAAATTCTTCTGTGCTGAACTCCTACATTTCTCAACGGATTTTGTTCAAACTTTCACAGTAGCTTTTTTATCCAGTGCCCTGGCGCATATTGTCGGGGTTTTGTGATTGAATAATTTTTTATTTAATTATGGCCTTTGTTTTTTTTCCTTATACAGAATATAATTATAGTGAACACTTCCTCTGTGGCAATTCCTCCTACATTATTCATGTTTTACATTGCACATAATAAGTTACATTGTTTGTTGCTTGTATTTGTATTTCAAATACAACATATTTATCTACAATGGTGATAATTGAAAACCTGGTTTCATGGCATTGCCATGTTTCTTGTTTATGAATACTTTACCATTAATTTGCATGGCATAATTAAAATGAGCCTGCAACATTTATTAATTTTGATGTTTAGGGTGTTCTTTTGGG